>NC_069684.1:63317403-63617462 GCF_023699985.2 Odocoileus virginianus
CTATAATAACCTATATGGGAAAAGAATCTGACAAAAGAATGAATATATGCATAATTGAATCATTTTACTATATACCTGAAACTGATACAACATTGTTAATCAACCATGCTCTAATAAAAATAAAATAAAATATGAATCTATTCATACCACTAAGCTTAAAAAAATAAAAATACATTTCTGTTAACTTATCTGACTTTGAATCTTTGAATACCTAAAAATATTCTTATTTACCTCCATTTCTCAGTATCATAAAGTGAAATCCATGTACCATTTTTAAGTTTACAATTCCATTTTCTCATGGCAAAGGTCCTAATCTCATTGGAAACAGGCTTTCAAAACATCCTAGGAAACACAATTTTATTAATAGCTTTCATTGTTTATAATTTATGACTTTCCACCAGAGATATTTGTTATGCTTGATTATAATTTAGAAGATCTGGGGAAAGTTGGTTATTGGTTTCAAAGGACCCAGAAAACTCTCAAATCTAGAGAAGTCAACAATGCTGAGATGAACATGTAGCCAAATGTGAACAGTGTGGTCAGAAAGAAGAGGTGCAATTCTCTAAAGAAGAAAATGGTACTGGCCAGTTACTTAATCTTTCTTCATCAGTCGAGTCTTTTAAAAATCCCAAATGACTGAAAAGTTAAAAAAGAGAGAGAGAGAAAAAAAAAAAGAAAGTTAAGAAAAAAAATAGTAGGGGGAAGGACAGTATATATGGGAGGAAAACAGAACTATTGACCTGTAAAACCACAAAATCCATGGGTATATAATAAAAGCTTCAATACATCTTGATTCAAGATTCAAACCATGTCCATGTAGCCCTATATCTCTTCACCAATCAAATTATCTTGCTGCTGTTTGCTTCATTTAAGACCTCACATTGTATTAAGGTGTGGTAGTGGGCCAAGATTTTCACATATCTTGTTTCAAGGTCAGAGAAAAAGTCTGAACTATTATTCCCAAGAAAAGGCTTTAAGGAATATATTTCCCTCTACTTGGGTCATAAGTCCCTCCCTGGAGACAGAGAATGAAATGGTTGGATGGTGTCATTGATTCAATGGAAATGAACTTGGGCGAACTCCAGGAGATGGGGTACATTATTACAACCTTAGACTTTACAGAAGCTCTTTAGTTATCACTAATTTATCAATCAAATGGCAAAAGTTTACATTCATATTTATTTAATTTGAAGGCAAAGGCTTACAGGCATTGTTCTATGTTGATTAAAAGAAAAAATAGCAGAAAAACTTTTACTCATTTATATTAATTATTATTTAAATTATGTGTCCTCATTTATAATTTATAATTATTATGCATATCTCCAGGCCAGAATACTGGAGTGGGTAGCTGTTCCCTTCTCCAGGGGATCTTCCCAACCCAGGGATTGATCAAATCTAGATCTCCCGCATTGCAGGCAGATTCTTCACCATCTGAGCCAGCAAGGAAGCCCAAGAATACTAGAGTGGGTAGCCTGCTCCTTCTCCAGAGGATCTTCCTAACCCAGGAATTGAACTGGGGTTTCCTGCACTGCAGGTAGATTCTTTCCCAGATGAGCTACCCAGGAAGCCCTAGAAAAACTTACCTTTCCCGTTGTGATTTTGCAATGATACCACATTTATACTCTAAAGTGAAATACAACTCCATCGTGCAGAATAAATAGAACACACACACAAATGCTTACCTTACTTTGCCTGGAGGAATTTTGGAGGCTCTAAAATGTACTTCAGCTCATTTTCCACTTCTGGGGCTTCTAAAAGGATAAATCATTATACACAACACTTTAATGCCTTAACAGAACAAAACACTCTTGCAGGAAAAACACAGAACTAATGTAAGAAAGCTCTTGTTAGATCATACAGTGAGGTTCAGAAGACATAATAATTATAAGCTGGTTTTAAAACTTCACATTTGCAGTTATCTACAAAGAGAATGTTTTTGTTTTCATAACATTTGCTCTGTTTTGTTTATTTTATAGCTTTGGAAAGAGCAATGAACAAAAAGGTAGATTAGATCAACTTCATACTTTGGTCTTATTTATTAATATCAACCTCAACAAATAGCACTGATATTTTTGTGACAAGTATATTTTAATTTTGGTGTTGTTTATAGAAGCAATTTAGGAGTAGAAACTCTGACTGTTGATCACATGAAATGTGAAATCTTAACTGATTTATGCTGATAATATCAGAAATATAAAGAAAAAATATGTGATTTATTTCTAAGAAAACAAAGGTATTTGTTTCAAAATGTGTCTACTGACACTTAGAAGAAAAACATAGCAAGACTGATTTCTGTGGACTGAAATTTAAGACAAGATAATGTCTGGAAAGTTAGATGGAAGAAATCAAAATTCTCTAATATTCACAGTATCCTTGTGAGCTTTGTAAAAGTAGAAGAATCAGAAGTTGTATTACTATACTATCAATATTGCCTATAAATGAATCCTGGTTTATTTGGCCAACTAAACATTGATCTGTGAAAGAGTATACTCACTTTTCTTTTGTTTAAAGAAACCAAAAGTCTGCCAAAGAAATGTCTTATATACAAACTGTCTTACATACATTTGCAAGTATATTTGATTAGCTCTAATCATATTTTCTACTAATAAGAAATAAAATATACTTTTGAGTATTTTAAAGACATGTTTCAAAATCTTAGTTTTTATTTCAGAAGTTAAAATCAGACAGTATCTTATTTGGAAATGTAAGCAATCATATATACAACTGTTATTTTCACTATGCTCAAAAGGAAGGTTGCAAATCCGTTTTTGCTGTTTTCTTCCTTTTCTCCCTTCCTCCTCTTTTTTCCATTTTCTCCTCCTTTTACTCCTTTTCCTTTTGTACTGCTTCCATAATATTTAAAGTTATGACATAACATAAGTAATTTGATAACTGCCCCAATATTTGGAAACATAGCACTGTAAAAGTTCTTTAATCTATGCTTAAGCATTTTGACAGACAAGTTGTTAGTCCTTATCTAAAATATACTAGTTGACACCTACAGAAAAATAAATGTGTCTAATAGCATACATTCTAGAATTCTCAGATAATCTTCTCCCAATCATTTGAGATATGCACTTCTAAGTTCAACATATAATTGACCTTCTGCCTCTCAATGTAAATTTTATTATTGTAACTAAATAATAAGTACATCAATGAAATTTAAGTATGAAAAGAGCAGGATCTATGGACATTAATCTAAATAATTTGGGAAAAGATGTTAAGGCATAAAAATTACTCAATGGAAATTTTGGTTTTTTTAATCAACTTTAAAAACATAGAGAAGAAAAATTACAAAAATTATTGAACTATTAAACTATTCACCATGGATAAAAATGTCATTTGGCATATGATCCATTTTTTTCAAATGTCCTAATCTGTTCTTGTTTTTGTCCTTCAGTTCTAGTTGTTTTTTCCCACTGAGAACTAACTGAATTCCATTAGTTATCCTAGAATCTGTAGGTACATCTTACTCCTTGTGGGGGAAAAAAAAAATCTGAGTGGTAAAAATATACTTCTGTCTTTGAGGTTGGATCACTATATCTACATATAATAGTGTACATATTATATATTTAGAATATATCATACATATTATTTGATATATATGTATATATGTAATCCAAGATGTAGGGTAGAAGAATATATTGGTTTAGGTTTCAGAAAAAAGTCAAGACATGAGGTACATATATGGAAGACACAGCATATTATAGAGGGTGTGTGAGTGAAATCATTTGGAGATAAGAATACAAAGAGAAGTGAAAAGAATATTAAACTGAATGTCTTAGGTGCTGATCAGGAACAAAAGAAGAAGTTATTAAAAAAGTCTGTGATAGCAATTACTCAATATAGAAAGAACACTACAGTTAGAACTTTGTATGCCTAGGAAAGCTAATGTGTGGGCTACTATTTTTAAACCAAATAAAGATAACAGATACAGAAGGATGGAGTACATCAATATACTTCATGCTGCTAAGAGGTTAGGAAGATAAGGACTAAGAATTCTCTGCTGGCTTTAGCAATACAGATTTCATTAAGAAACGTACTGAGAATAATTTCACTTGAGTATTGGGGATGAAGAAAGTAGGTACAAAGAAGAATAAGTTGAAAGGTGATGGAAATTGCTTAATTACTCAAGAAGTTTCACCACACATAAAACAGAAATGGAGCAGTAACTGGAGGGAAATTTGGACTCAATGAAAGGCATTCTTAAGAAGAAATACATAATGCTGTTTATTTCCCATTTTTGTGCTAAATCTATTGGGAAGCATTATTTCTTCCAGAAACAGTTCCTTTTTTTTTGTTTTTTCTTGAGAGCAAGCAGTGTTTATTATATTTGGTTTCCAGTTTTTCATAATATTCTGGAATGAAAATTAGCAATTCCTATTTATTAGCAGTAAGGGACAATTTTAAATAGCTATAGAGAGAGCATAAATTTCTCTTGAAAGCATAGTGTTAATTGTCTAATTTTTTTATGCACTACTTCTAACAAAGATAGCACATACAGATAACCTAATATTTTCCCCATTAGGTCAGTTTTCCTAAAGTATTTGAAGAGAAATATTAGATATTTTATTTTCTTTCAGAGAAAAATTAAATATATTAAACATTGAATTCTAGGTTTATAAATTTTACTCATTCCTTTCCCCCAGCTCAGTATTTTTTTCTCAAAAGTAAACCAAATCAACATTTATTTTTCTGGTTTGTGTGTTTTCACACAGACTGTGATAAGGTGTTCAATGTTTATAAACAGCATATTAAAATTTGAAGTTTGTTTATGCAAATCTATTTAAACAAATACATGTCATTGTCTGGCATTTTACATGTTTTCTTCACTTATCTATCATAAGATTTACTTTAAGCTTTCTTTTTAAAATATGGATTTAAAATTTTAAGATAATAAAATAAAAATGCAGTAAATCTTTTCTCTTTCCAAAAGTTCTGTTTATATTTTCCCTAATATTCAACTCTGAACGCCATGCTTTTCTACTTGTGGATATAGAAAGGGCAGTATATGTTGTTGGGGATAGCTGTATCTTTAATTTCTTTGAAATTCTATCTCCCAATTGGCCTCCTTCCCTCTATTTCCTCCTCTAATACATGTCTACGCTGAGATGTAAAGTCAAGAGTATAACTAGTAAATTCTGCTTATTAACTCCAACCTGAACACTCCTGCAGTGCTTCTCTTCCCTAAAGCACTTAAGATTTAAAAATTACATTTTGCTTTTGGAGAAGAAATCCAGGCAAGAGAATCACTTGGGGAAAAATACCCAGCATATCCTTCTAAAAAGGCATACCCAACATTTAAAATGTACTGTTCTAAGGGCATTTTTGTTTGTTCAGATTTGTTTTGTTTTGCTTTTCTGAAACAAAGATCCATGGAGAAAAGAAAAACTTACCATTGGAAAGATAAAAGATCATTGGAATCACAATAAAAAATAAAATTGTACAATTTTTTTCTTACCTAGTCTATTTTTCTTATTAATTTCTTTAACATTCTTTAATTTATTGCATGTAATGCTAGTTATATGTTCATTTCTTTTCAAGTTGCTATTTAAAACCTGGCTATTTCAAATATGTTAGGTTGGTGGTGCTTCAATCTTGTCTACAACACTGATATTATAAGTAAATACCACCATTTATGATATATAATTCCAGAAAGGCATAAGTCTCTGTCTAAAGCGCATATATATATATATATATATATATATATATGAGAGTAAAGTTCCCTTCTTTTGGGTCCAAGCACTTTCACTTTCATGTATATTTCAGGAGCATTATGAAATTGAAAATACTAGTAGGAAAAAAATAGACTTCAAGTCAGTTTTATCTGGAATTTTAAGGGAATTGTCAGACAACTAGCTAGAAATTACATCCTAAGAGGAATGGAAAGCAATTCTTGCTTCTTGAATGGGATATGTAGTACTAAGAAGGGAGAGAAAAGACTGCAAAAAGTAGGAAGACATCTATATAATTGCAAATAGTTCACCATTTTGGTTAACAGATATCCTAAATTTAACTTAATATAATAGACAGAAATAGGACTTAAATTATGTTTTCTTGCTGTACATCAAATGTATCTATATTTAGTTTTTTGCATATGTAAGTAGTAAATAAAATCATTTATGAATGGAATGTTTGTCTATATTTCAGGGAGAAAATTAGAATTATAACATAAATTTGATGAATGGAGTTTTATGGCCAATTTTCAGTTATTGAATAATTGGAAACAGTATGATAAGTAATTCAAGGTTTACTTTAAGGAGAAATACTTTTAAAGTAACCACTCTAAGTGTATTAAACAGGGTATAATAATTCCTATCTGTTTTGATAAAAATAGTCCACACATATTGAAAATCAACTGTCACAGGAGATTCAGTTTCATGATTTTCCATTCATTTCTAAGTTTTTACTATCACTACATGGGAAGTCTTCAGAAAAGTTTATCGATGAATATCAATCTGATTCTGATATGAAATTACCTAATTTATAGAATTTATAAAAGGCAGAAGAACCAGAGATCAAATTGAGAACATCTGCTGGATCATCAAAAAAGCAAGAGAGTTCCAGAAAAACATCTATTTCTGTTTTATTGACTATGCCAAAACCTTTGACTGTGTGGATCACAACAAACTGTGGAAAATTCTTCAAGAGATGGAAATACTAGACCACCTGACCTGCCTCTTGAGAAACCTGTGGTCAGGTCAGGAAGCAACAGTTAGAATTAGACATGGAACAGCAGACTGGTTCCAAATAGGAAAAGGAGTACGTCAAGGCTGTATATTGTCACCCTGCTTATTTAACTTATATTCAGAGTACATCATGAGAAACGCTGGGCTGGATGAAGCACAAGCTGGAGTCAAGATTGCCAGGAGAAATATCAATAACATCAGATATGCAGATGACCTCACCCTTTTGGCAGAAAGTTCAGAGGAGCCAAAGAGCCTCATGATGAAAATGAAAGAGGAGAGTGAAAAAGTTGGCTTAAAGCTCAATATTAAAAAAACTAAGATCATGGCATCTGGTCCCATCACTGCATGGCAAATAGATGAGGAAACAGTGGCTGACTTTATTTTTCTGGGCTCCAAAATCATGGCAGATGAGGATTGCAGCCATGAAATTAAAAGACACTTACTCTTTGAAAGGAAAGTTATAATCAACCTATACAGCATATTAAAAAGCAGAGACATTACTTTGTCAACAAAGGTCCTTCTAGTCAAGGCTATGGTTTTTCCAGTGTCATGTATGGATGTGAGAGTTGAACTATAAGGAAAGCTGAGTGCAAAAAATTGATGCTTTTGAACTGTGGTGTTGGAGAAGACTCTTGAGAGTCCTTTGGACTACAAGGAGATCCAACCAGTTCATCCTAAAGGAAATCAGTCTGAGTGTTCATTGGAAGGACTGATGTTGAAACTGAAGCTCCAATCTTTTGGCTACCTGAAGTGAAGAGCTGACTCGTTTGAAAAGACCCTGATGTTGGGAAAGATTGAAGGCAGAAGGAGAAGGGGACGACGGAGGATGAGATGGTTGGATGGCATCACCAACCCAATGGACATGAATTTGGGTAAACTCTGGGAGTTGGTGATGGACAGGGAGGCCTGGCCTGCTGTGGTTCATGGGGTCACAAAGAGTCGGACACGACTGAGCGACTAAACTGAACTGAATATAAATTTAGTAATTGCTTAATGTTTTTATCAAATTGAGTAATATTGAATTGAAAACTGAAAGATAGATGGAGCAAAAATATTTATTTTGACATAACAGAAGATGAATAAAGTATAACTGAACTGTGTCTGGAACTTCAATGTGAATATTTCCATAGTGTAGTCTATATTAGCCTATGCAAATTTTCCTAAGAAAGATAAGTAGGGTTATTATCTCCCACTAAAAGAGTGATTTTTTAAAGGCCCTTTTTATTTGGTTGCTGTGCTCTGGAATGATGGATCTAAAATATGTAGCATAATGTATGACACAAATAAGTGCTGGAAAAAAAAAAAATTTAGACAATGTTTCCCTGATAACTTCCAGACCAGTTGAAGAAGTAACTGTACATGGATGATGATAATGATATGATGCTGATGGTGATGCAAATGATAGATAGATTACAGATAGAGAAGAGGTAGGAAGATAGGTATATAAGAGAATATATTCAGTGGTATGTGGGTCTTGAATTCATAGGCTGGAGTGAAGAATTTAATGTGCCGGGTCTTATAAAATGGTTGGAATCAGACAGAAAAGGAAGAGGTGTTAGACAGGAAGAGGGCCGTGGCTTTACAAGCTCCTGTGAGGTAGAGGCACAATTTTAAATCTGATTCTGCTAACTATGAGCTCTGTGGCCTTCCATAAGTTATATAACTTGTCATCTGGCAAATGGGGTACTATTAATAGTATCAGCCTCATAGGTTGTTACAGCACCAACCAAGTTAATATATGCAAACCACTCAGAGTAACACTTATATAAGTGTTCACTGCTGTTCTAAGTTTGGGGGACAGGACAATATGGAAGCAAGTTATGGCACAAAATATATAAACTATCAGCTCATTGTCCACAAAATTTACTTTTTATCCACTTTTTGATAACTCCAAAGTGTTTATTATGTTATTTTAAAATGCTTTATTCTTTTCATTCACACTATCATATTTCATTGTGTTGGCACATATGGTGCTTTGCTTTATTTACATATTTACATTCAGTTATCATTCACTCATACATATCTATTGAGTACTTAAATCTCAGTACTATGCTAGTGGTAGTGATAACATATACCGTACTGAGAGGTATGAAAGGGTTCTTTAAAAGCATGTGCTATGATTCATGCTTTATGATACAAAAACTGCTCAATATAGTAAATATGAGAAATATGCCATGTCCATGGCTCATAGAAGTGAGAAAATTCCCTCACTTGGAAAAATTGAATTTTTGCCTCATTTATCTCAAAGCAAAGGATTCTGTTTATTGACATATTACTATAAAAGTGGCAAGATTTATTGACAACTTTCTGTCTTTGATTTAAAAAACTATACTTATGTAAAGTTAAACAGTTGATAAACATCTTTGGCTTTTAAATTATTATTTTTTAAGAGAGATAAGCTAATAAATATATTCACACAGTAAAAGACTTGAACTGAATACTCCAATTCAGTATCACTTTCCATATTATCAAACTTAATAGCTATAAGAGATGATGTGTTGGTTTACTTTATGCAAAGAACTGTTATATTTTTTTCCTGCATTCATTCACTTGATTCAGCCGTCTTTGAAGAAGACTCTACTTTTGACTCAGTTTAAAACCCAAAATTGTAGTACTTTATTGTATATGATTCTTGTTTCCATATACATCCTTTCTACAATGTAAAGTAGTTGAGAATTACGATCTTAACTTAAAATTGTTCTGTCATTACCAATTTGCCCACATAGTGCTCACAACTGGTAAGTGATGAGCAAGTATTTGTTACAAAATGGAAATGGCAATTCAAGAATGAGATATAAATAATTACTAAGTATTTAAAGGAATAGTTTACAATTTGAAATTTAGAGTAAAATATTGTGTGTGTGAAAGTGAAAGTCACTCAGTCATGTCTGACTCTTTAGAACCCATGGACTGTAGTCCATGGAATTCTCCAAGCCAGAAACCTGGAGTGGGTAGTCTTTCCCTTCTCCAGGGGATCTTCCCAACCCAGGAATTGAACCCAGGTCTCCCTCATTGCAGGCAGATTCTTTACCAGTTGAGCCATAAGAGAAGCACTGTATAGTCAAAAGAATAGCACCATTTACTAATAGTTGAAGCCAAATATCCATAATACTCAAAGATTATTTGAAGCTTAGTCAATAGCTGTCTCATACACATTTCTTTTTCCCATTGTTAGACTCCCAATCTTAATACTGAATGTTATAATAATTATCATTTTGCTCAAGCACAAAAACTCTCATTTTGCTCTTTTGGACTAATACAATCCAGGGATGGAGCAGTATGTGATAGCTATTGAATATGTCTATGAAACTCAAACTCATGCTTTGGGATATGGAGAAGAGAATTAGAGGTAACATAAAAACAATTTTATGGCAATATTATTGAGATTAGGTATTCCAGTGTAAGGTAACAGTGGCTTCTCAGTAACTTCAGTGAAATTAGTACCCCATATTCCTAAATTCTACTGGGAGATAATCTATCAAATTTAATTTGCCCAAAAGCACACCACCGAAATTTTCAAATTGAAAATGTGCTAAAAATGCAGAGAAATGCATTAAGTACAAACTTCCAGTTATAAAATAAATAAATCCTGCTGAGGTAATGTACTGCATGAGGAATATATTTGAAAACATTGTAGTAATTTTGTACAGTGACAGTTGGTAACTAGACCTATTATGGTGACAATTTTGAAATTTATGTATATATATATAGCTAGATATCTAAGCACTGTGATGTACACTTGAAACCAGTATGGTATGGTATATCATTTAAACTTCATTAAATATGCATTTTTCAAATAATATATATATCAAACTTTATAAAAAATAATCACAGAGCCAGTGCTAAATTAAATTTTAACTATTTAACATTAAAAATACTGGTTTTGTTGTCCAGAGATGGTGGTGTTGTGAAATTTCTACTTATTCACTGGTTAGGTAGGGATCTTAAATCTGTTTATTTATTTATTTATTACAATAATTCTTCTAAAAATCAATCATTATAAAAAGTAATCATTTTTCATTGGAAGGACTGATGTTGAAGCTCAAACTCTAATAATTTGGCCACCTGATGTGAAGAGCTGACTCATTTGGAAAGACCCTGATGCTCGGAAAGATTTAAGGTGGGAGGAGAAGGGGATGACAGAGGATGAGATGGTTGGATGGCATCACTGACTCAATGGATGTGAGTTTGAGTAAACTCTGGGAGTTAGTGATGGACAAGGAGGCCTGGCATGCTGCAGTCCATGGGGTCACAAAGAGTCAGACATGACTGAGTGACTGAACTGAACTGAACTGAAAAAGTAATCTTGAGAAAGAAAAATGAAGTTGGATGAATCAGGCTCTCTGACCTCAGGATGTTCTAGGAAACTTCAGTAAATTAAAGCAATATAGTACTAGTGCAAAAACAGACATATAGATCAGTAGAAAGGACAGAAAGCCTAGAAACAGACCCATACACTTATGGCCAATAAATCTACAATGAAGGAGACAAGAATATACAGTGGAGAAAAAGTAGACTCTTTTATATGTGAAGCTGGGAAAAGTGGATAGCTGCATGGAAAAGAATAAAATTAGAACACTAGTTAACACCATAGCAAAAATAAACTCAAAATGGATTAAACACCTTAATGTAAGACCAGATACTAAAAAATTCATAGAGGAAAACTCTTTGATATAAATTATAGCAAAATTTTTTTAGATCTATCTTCCAGTTTAATAGACATTAAAAATAATACATTGGACCCAATTACACTTAAAAGTATTTACACACCAAAGAAAATCATAAAGAAAATGAAAAGATGGGAGAAAATGTTTGCAAATGATATGACCAACAAAGGATTAATTCCCAAAATACATTAATACAAACAGCTCAAACAGTTCAATAACAACAAACAAACAACCCAATAAAAAAATAGGTAGTTCTAAATAGACATTTTTCCAAAAGAGACATACAGATGACAAACTGGCATAAGAAAAAAATGTTCATGATAGCTTATTATTAGAAAAATAAAAATGAAAACTACAATGAGGTATCACCTTACAGAAGTCAGAATGGTCATCATCAAAAAGTTTACAGGCTGAAGAGGGTGTGGAGAAAAGGGAACCCTGCTACACTATTGGTGGGAATATAAATTGATAAAGGCATTGTGGAGAATAGTATGGGGGTTCCTTAAAAAACTAAAAACAGAATTATCATAGGATCCTGCAATTCTATTCCTGGGGATGTATTCAAAGAAAACTCTAATTTAAAAAGACACATGCACCCCAGTGTTACAATAGCCAAGACGTAGAAGCAACCTAAATGTCTATCAACAGATGAGTGGATAACAAAGATGTGGTATATACATACAATGAAATATGGTATATACATACAATGAAATATTATTCAACCATTAAAAAGAATGAAATAATGCCATTTGTAGCAACATGGATGGACCTATAGATTATCATACTAAGTAAGCCAGAAAGAGAAAGACAAATATCATATGATATCACATATATTTGGAATCTTAAAAAGGATACAAATGAACTTATTTATAAAAACAGAAATAGATCCATTCATATAGAAAACAACATATGGTCACCAAAGGGGGAAGGTTGGGGGACGGATAAATTAGGTGTTTGAAATTAACATAGACCCACTACTGTAAAAAATAGATAACTAACAAGGACCTACTTTATAGCACAATATACTATACACAGTATATTATAATAACCTATAAGGGAAAAGAATATATATATATATGTATATATAACTTAATTAACCACACACGTATATATATACACATACATATCTGAATCAGTGTACTATACATCTGAGACTAACAAGTTATAAATCAACTATGTGTCATTTATAAATAAATGTAAATAAGAATCACTCAACATATTTAGATGGTAGGCTCATAATTTAAATGAAAGAATTGTTTTAGATGATTCGAGAAGTCCCTTTGACTTCTAAAATTCTACATTGTAGTTTGCAAATGTACTTTATTATCTCAGGAATTGGTTTATGATGTTTGGGGTAAGTGTCTGCAAGTATTTCACTTTGACTACATTGAAATAAACCTATTATAAAAGAAATTATTTCCATTTTATGAAAAAAATAGTATCAAATCCATCATATAGAAGATGTTTTGTCATTTATATATATTAAATTTCTTTCCTCCATCAGAGGAACGTATCAGGATAGATATAGATCAGAAGAGATATATACAACAATTTTAGCTATAGAACTTTCTAAATCTGCTTTGATCTCATCATCATCATTCCGTCCTCATAGCATTTAAAGGGTTAATTTAGAGAAGACATGAATCAAATAATTTTTATGCTTTAAGCTTTTATTTAGACTCGTCTAGTAGACATAAACTTTCATATGCAGTTTTATACCACCTTATTAAGCTTACATTATAGAAATGAGAAGAACTAGTGATTATTTTCTCTTATAACCCTAAATGGAAAATCTGCATCTTAAGTAGTAATTAAGAAAACCAAAACTACATTGTAAACAAAGCATCTGTTACTTGGGCATGCCATTTTCCCTTTTCTTTTGTGAAGAATAGCTTTGAATCTAATTGTACATTATAATTGCACATCATTTCTTTTGGAACTGCTTAATTATTCCTCTTAATCTTTTTGCATTTCTCTTCATTTTTAGCCAAACTATTTTTTAGCAATACATTATTACTGATTCTGCAGTTAAAATATTTGTGTATCTCCTTGAAAATGGCTAAACAGTTTATGCCACATTCTGAGTTGTTGAGGAGGGGGAATTAGGATTTTTCTATTTCTTTTTTTTCTTTTTATCAGAACAGTAAATGAACACTAAATTCATTGAATAATCTTTTCATTCTGCAAGCAAGCATTTGCTTTCACACAGAAACAGCATTGCAATGACAATGAACCCTATGCAGACACTACTGCTTCAGATGAAGGTTAATGGCTGGAATCGCAAGAATACTAGTGTACAGACTGTAATTAGGAGGATCTGATGAAAGTCTGAACTATAATATGAGAAGAAAACATCTGCTTGTTCACAATAATCGCTGTCATTTATTCTTTCCATATAATTTTTCTGTTTAAATAGACCATTTATCAAAATCTCATATGCTCATTAATTTTAGGTTGTGAGAAAAATATAAGTGCATATTGGATTTCAATAAAGCAATTTTATTTCCTGTTTTTAACTTTGTTACAAGGAAATATTCCTTCAAGGAAAAGTTTGAACCAGTGATACATTATGTTCTGAATGTCACTTAGTATTATACAGCAGCAGAAATTATGTAAAGGTGAAGTTTTTCTCTGATATCTAATAATTACCTGATTTACTCAATCCTATAACTAAATATATTTATTAAAGCACCAGAAATATTGCAAATGGATTGAGTCAAATGAAGGACCATCATGACCCATAGCTTCATGCATTACACTGATGGTATATCTGTGTGTGTGTGAGCATGTGTGTGTGCGCATGCTCTAATGTATGTGCTCAGCTGTGTCCAACTCTTTATGACCCCATGAACTGTAGCCTGCCAAGCTCCTCTGTCCATGGAAT
This sequence comes from Odocoileus virginianus, assembly GCF_023699985.2. Lineage (NCBI taxonomy): Eukaryota > Metazoa > Chordata > Mammalia > Artiodactyla > Cervidae > Odocoileus > Odocoileus virginianus. The sequence goes on from NC_069684.1 coordinate 63,331,644, forward strand.
GTTTCAGGCAAGAATACTGGAGCAGGTTGCCATTTCCTACTCCAGGGGATATTCCCAACCCAGGGATCAAATCTGTGTCTCCTGCACTGGCAGGAGGATTCTTTACCTGGACACCACCTGGGACTTTCACTACATTGATGTTACCAGTAGCATTATTCTGAAGGGATTATTATTAATAAGATGAGAATTTTTAGGGTAGATGTGGGAGGCAGGATTCTAAAATGACCACTAAGCTTATAGCTCCCTTGTGTAAATATCCTGTGTGATCATCTCCCTTTGTAAGTAGGCATTGCCTGTGAATATGATAGACTACCACTCCTGTGATTAGGTTAGTAATCTATAAATCCAAACGGATACCATCATGGTCCAGGATTAATTAAAGGAGACTTTGAAAGAAACTAATATTTTTGTTGGGAACTGACTACAGGGAGCACACAAGTAACCGCAGTCAGCCCCTAAGAGCTGCAAGGGCTTGCTGATAAAAAGAAAAGAGTCCTACATCCTCGAAGAACTGAACGCTGCCATGACTATGAATAAGCCTTGAAACAGAACATTCTCTAGTATGATGTAAATGAGATAAAAAACGTGGCAAACACATTTATCACAGCCTTGTGAGACCCTGAGCAAAGGATCCATCTAACCCATGTCTGAACTCATGATCCAAGAAAACCATGAGATAATTCATTCATGAATGTTGTTTTAAGCTTCTATGTTGATATAATTTGGTATTAGATAAATGGTATCAGCTAAAATGATAGCTGAGCTACCAGGGAAGCCCCAAGGGGACGCTGTGGTTGCATGGGCCGGGGAATGATCTGGATCCCAGACCTCCTGTGTGGCAGGCCAGAAATCTACCACTGAACCACCCATGCACCGTTATTATGAAAGCACCTCGTAAATAAGAAACCCTACACACAGGTTACAGCTTCGCTGGTGGTCCAGTGAAAAGTATCCGCTTGCCATCAGGAACTGCGAGTTTGATTCCTCGGTCAGGAAGATATCCTGGAGAAAGAAATTACTACCCACTCCAGTATTCTTGCCTGGGAAACCCCATGGACAGAGGAACTGGCAGGCTACAGTAGTCAGAAACGACTTAGCAACTAAACAACAACAATGCTAAAATGAAATCCCTGAAAATGTCTGGTTCTTTAAAGAGTTAAATTTTATTCACTATTATTAAGACCGATTAAAATAGTTCTCATGAAAATATTAAAAACCACACTTCTGAGACTTAACTCTCCCCTGCCCCACCAAACCTGTTCTTCCAATATTCTTCCTTTCCATAGTTGACCAAAGATACAATTCAACCTCTGGTCCCAGACAGAAACTTTATCATTTTGTATTTTTTTTTTTTAGTGTTACATGCTACATTCGGTCTATCTGCAAACACAGCTGGTTATTTTCTTCAAAAGTCCCTGAATCTTTCTAACCATCTCCTCTAATAACACTCTGATTGAAATCTTAGATCACAACTCCATCTTCCACTCTATTTACATGAAAGCTGTCACCTGTTTGCTGCTGCAGCTAAGTCAGCTTCAGTCGTGTCCGACTCTGTGCGACCCCATAGATGGCAGTCCACTAGGCTCCCCTGTCCCTGGGATTCTCCAGGCAAGAACACTGGAGTGGGTTGCCATTTCCTTCTTCACATAAAGGTATATCTTGTCTCTCCTGCTCTCAAAATCTCCCAATGACATCTAATTTCCCCATAGTGTGTTAGTCACTCAGTTGTGCCTGACTATTTATGACCCCATGGACTGTAGCCTACCAGGCTCCTCCATCCCTGGGATTTTCCAGGCAAGAATCTGGAGTGAGTTGCCACTTCCTTCTTCAGAGATCTTCCCAACTCAGTGCTAGAACCTAGGTCTCCTGCATTGCAGGCAGATTTTTTGCCATCTGAGCCATGAAACTTTTTCAATGGAACCTGTATGATACATCTTCCTTTTATCTCTGTGACCTCACCCTAAATATCCCCCACTCATTTCCGCTACTCTAGGAATTCTGATTGCCTTCCTTTTTTTAATTAGTCAGGCATAACTGCTAAGGTCTTTACACTCACTCTTCTGATCCCTCTGTCTGGAACACTACAGATTTTTACTAGATGTGATCTCAGTGAAGACTTTTTTGTTATTCTCCACAGGAATCCTATCACCCTGCTTTTCTGGCTTTTTTTTAAATTACCATAGTCAGCATTGTCTAAAATAATATTCCATTTTTATCTAAAATTACAATGATATACAATTTAGCTTCAGTTTATTATTTTTAAATGAAATCCTTATTGATCATCTAGCCTTTCTTTTTCTACTTAGCTCTAGTATGTATTGTGGTTGGTGTGTCTGACGCTGCCACAGCCAAAGGACACACACTATGGTAGTGCAACTCTTCTCACATTCTCCTGAGTCCTGTCTTGCTCAGAAATATTTTTTCCAGGTGTACTTTATTGTTGTACCTCAGGCATACTGGTTGGCTATTTTCATATATTTATGATAAACCATATTCCCTTAAACCTTTCATCAGTTTCCTATACTGCTCATCTTTTTTGAATTGTATATTTTTTTAAAAAAAACTTTATATGAATACATACAGACATAACTAAAATATTTTGGACTGCTTAAATTATATTTAGCTCTTAATAGCAAAGGAACATTTCATGCAAAGATGAGCACAATAAAAGACAGAAATGGTATGGACCTAAAAAACGCAGAAGATATTAAGAAGGGGTGGCAAAAATACACAGAAGAACTGAACAGAAAAGATCTTCATGACCCATATAATCAAGATGGTGTGATCAGTCACCTTGAGCCAGACATCCTGGAATGCGAAGTCAAGTGGGCCTTAGGAAGCATCTCTATGAACAAAGCTAGTGGAGGTGATGCAATTCCAGCTGAGCTATTTCAAACTCTAAAAGATGATACTGTGAAAGTGCTGCACTCAATATGCCAGCAAATCTGGAAAACTCAGCAGTGGCCACAGAACTGGAAAAGGTCCGTTTTCATTCCAAACTCAAAGAAAGGCAATGCCAAAGAATGTTGTAACTACCACATAACTATACTCATCTCACACTCTAGCAAAGTAATGCTCAAAGTTCTCCAAGCCAGGCTTCAAAATTATGTGAACCATGAACTTTCAGATATTTAAGCTGGATTTAGCAAACTCAGAGGAACCAGAGATCAAATTGACAACATCCGTTGGATCATTGAAAAAGCAAGAGAATTTCAGAAAAACATATGCTTCTGCTTTATTGACTATGTCAAAGCCTTTGACTGTGTGGACTACAACAAACTGGAAAGTTCTTAAAGAGATGGGCATACCAGACCACCTGACCTGCCTCTTGAGAAACCTGTATGCAGGTCAGGAAGCAACACTTAGAACTGGACATGGAACAACAGACTGGTTCCAAATAGGAAAAGGCGTACGTCAAGGCTGTATATTGTCACCCTACTTATTTAACTTATATGCAGAGTACATCATGAGAAACGCCGGGCTGGATGAAGCACATGCTGGAATCAAGATTGCCAGGAGAAATATCAATAACCTTCAGATATGCACATGACACTACCCTTATGGCAGAAAGTGAAGAAGAACTAAAGAGCCTCTTGATAAAAGTGAAAGAGGAGAGAAAATTTGGCTTAAAGCTCAACATTCAGAAAACTAAAATCATGGCATCTGGTCCCATCACTTCATGGCAAATAGATGAGCAAACAAAGGAAAGAGTGACAGACTTTATTTATTTATTTATTTATTTATTTAGGCTCCATATTCACTGCATATGGTGACTGAAGCATGAATTTAAAAGACACTTACTCCTTGAAAGAAAAGTTATGACCAATCTAGATAGCATATTAAATAGCAGAGATATTACTTTGCCAACAAAGGTCCATCTAGTCAAAGTAATAGTTTTTCCAGTAGTCATGTATGGATATGAGAGCTGGACTATAAAGAAAGCTGAGTGCCAAAGAATTGATGCTTTTGAACTGTGGTGTTGGAGAAGACTCTTGAGATTTCCTTAGAGTGCTAGAAGATCCAACCAGTCCATCCTAAAGGAAATCGGTCCTGAATATTCACTGAAGGACTGATGCTGAAGCTGAAACTCCAATGCTTTGGCCACCTGATGCAAAGAACTGACTTATTTGAAAAGATTGTAATGCCGGGGAAGGTTGAAGGCAGGAAGAGAAGGGGACAACAGAGGATGAAGTGGTTGGATGGCATCATCGACTCAATGGACATGGGTTTGAGTAAACTCCAGGAGTTGGTGATGGACAGGGAGGCCTGCCGTGCTGCAATCCATGGGGTCACAAAAAGTTGGATACGCCTGAGCAACTGAACTGAACTGAACTGATCAAAAGGACTTCCCAAGTGTTGCAGTGGTAAAGAATCCGGCTGCTAATGCAGGAGATGCAAGAGACACAGATTCGATCCCTGGGTTGAGAAAGTACCCTGAAGGAGGAAAAGGCATCCATTCCATTATTCTTGCCTGGGAAATCCCATGAACAGAGGAGCCTGGTGGGCTATGGTCCATGAGGTTACAAAAGGTCAGACACAACTGAGCACATGTGCACACATACACACGTACACACACACACATACACACACTTGATTTCAAATATATTTTAAATATCCTGGATTTGCACTCTTTTCCTCTCATGAATACTGGTTTTGTCTCATATTTTATGTTGAATTGATTTGGATATCCCTTAACTGCTTATTGTAGATACATATTATTATTAAATGAATGAATTTTTTGTTCTGCTTTCTGTAGGAATTTGAGCAAACAGAACAATAATCTGAGAAATATGATGAGGCAAAATTAAGGGAAAACAATAGATCAGCTGATAGTCTATGATTTGGTCAGGCAAGGGATATGCTTCCTATAGTTCAGTGGGAAATTAGCTGGTATGGTTAACTAAATGTCCCCACTCCCCACCCAGAATGACAGCTATCAGATATGTAAGCTCCAATAGGAAGTGCAGTGGAGTAGACCAAAGAAGTAGGTGCTGAGGAAGATGTTAGTTACTGAACAAATTTCCCATGTTGGAGAATCATATGTGAGGACACTGCATTCTGCCCCAGAGAATCACGTGTACTTTTCATGAGAGAGCCAAGAGAGTACTGTAGCATCACCAATTAAACAAAAAACATCTTGCATTTGTATTTTTGTGCATTTATTCAGTATGGACTAAGTTGTGAACCCAGGAAAATGTGTATTGTAGCACCTCAGAATGTGACTTTATTTGAAAATATGGTCCCTCCAAGTGTGATTATTTAAGAAAGGGTTATACTGGGGTAGGATGAGATCGTAATCTAATCTGACTGCTGTACTTCTAAGAAGACAGAAATACAAGCAAAACACAATGTGAAGATAAAGGCAGAGACTGGAATAATGTACCCACAAGCCAACGATTGACAAAGATCACTGGTCACCACCAGAAACTAAGAGTCTTCTCCCTCAGAGACCTCACAAGGAACCAACCTTGTAAAAACCTTCACTTCAGAGTCTTATAAACAGAGTGAAGTTGCTCAGTCATGTCTGGCTCTTTGCGACCCCTTGGACTGTAGCCTACCAGTTTCCTCCCTTCATGGGATTTTCCAGCCAAGGCTACTGGAGTGGGTTGCCATTTCCTTCTCCAGGGGATCTTCCTGACTCAGGAATCGAACCCAGGTCTCCCGCATTGCAGGCAGACGCTTTACCCTTTAAGCCACCAGGGAAGTCTCTTATCCTCCAGCATTAATTATGAGGATAAATTTCTCTTGCTTTAAGCCACCTTATTTGTGGTACTTTGTTAGGGAAGCCTAAGGAAACTGATTTTTCCTTTCCCACTCCCAATGTTAGAGTAGTTACAGGCAGAAAACTTTGAAGGTAAAGGGGGAGTTAAAACAGCCTGAAGCCTCCAGGGACAATCCAGCAGGTTCTGGGAGCAGAGCAAAGACTACCATTGAATTGTGTATGAGATTGAAGTTTTAAACCAAATTGATTGAACAAGATGTTTTACACCCTACATCTTATGTCCTATATTTTTTACTGCAATATATCTAATGAGTCAAACTTCAAATAGTTTTAATGGGCTAAAAGGGAAATTCAGCAGATTTTTAGTGGCAGTGATTAGAGAAAAATAAAATTATTTCATATATATGTGCACATGTTCAGGGTACTCATCTGTCACATAGCCTAGATCAGGAATGGCTGGATCTGAATGGATCCATTATCTATTATCAGTTCATTTACATTGAAGCAGCACTTAGCATTGGGCTTCCCTCGTGGCTTACATGTTAAACAAGCCTCCTGCAATGTGGGAGACCTGGGTTCGATATCTGGGTTGGGAAGATTCCCTAGAGGAGGGGATGGCAACCGATTCCAGCATTTTTGCCTGAAGAATTCCCATGGACAGAGGAACCTGATGGGCTAAAGTGCACGGGGCTCACAAAGAGTTGGACACGACTGAGCGACTAAGCACAGCTAAGAACAGCACTTAGCATTTGTGTAATTTTGCCCCAGTGACCTCTAAAAAAGAGTGAAAAAGAAAGAAAAATATCTATAATTTGTTAACAATTAATAAAATTTACATTATACATTTTGGACATCTATTTTTTACAACTTTCAGAAAAATTAAATGAAATTATTTTATTTCAGACTTCTAATCATTTCATGCTCCTTTTCCTTCGTGAGGTGAAAATTCTCCATTGTGACTCTATTTCCTAAGCAAATAAACTGTGTTTATTCTATAAACTGTGCATATTCTATATAGCAAAATTAAAACCTACCATTAGTTGAACTTAAGTTCCTCTAAAAGCATCTCAGGAACCATTTATTGCTTATTAACTATGCTTCTCAAGCGATGTATCAAAGTATTCAAACAACTAAATAGGCCTCTTGAAAGACTTTAATGTTCACAGAAGCAAAACATAATGTGTTTTTTTATCCAATTATATAAACTATATAGAGAAAATTAGTATTTATATATAAATAAAGGGTATAATATTCAATGAATACAGAGTATAAATATTTATATGTTTATATTTGTACATACATATATAGTACAGTATCATAGTATATAATATATATGACATCTTTGTAAAATATTTACTAGATACATGAGCTCTGATAGTATGGTAGGTGCTATCACAGATAAATATAAATAATACAGCATAAAGTATACTGATTATAGGAAAAAACATAACTCCCATAATAAATATTACTAATTTGTGAGCCCATATTAATAATGTTACTTTCAACTCCAGGTATTAAACTAAGAAATTTACTCTGGAGTTATTTAAAAATCTGTCAGGTTGTTTTTCTGATAAAGATGAATTAGAGAATGAAATCAAAATTCCATTCCCTAAACCCAGCCAAGTCTACAGTCAAGATCTTCTGGTCTATCAAGATGAAATTATCTGAAAGAACTATCTCTCATCTTGTCCAATTCAGAGTTATCAATAAATAGCATTCACTTACAAGAAATAGCCTTTAAAACTCTACGTGTATATAACAGAGAGTCATGAAAGAGAAAATATATCAAAACTCCTTGTTGTAATCATACAGTCTTCCAGACTAGAGCATTCATCAAAATCATTTAAGATTTAACCACTGAATTCTTCTCTTTCAGGTGTTGCATTCAGGCAGCCAGCATCCTTAATCCCAATAAGAATGCCTGAGATGCAGTTTGGTACTCAACCAAGCACTGGTTAGGAATCATGCAACAAGAATAAAGATACATAAAAGGACACTAGGAAAGGACAGGTTTGAGTTCACACTGCAGATCTACAGTGGCCTTCATACAATGGGGTCCCCACATCAGTAACTGAATAAAATTGTGACCATACTCAAGCTGGCCAAGAACAATATATTTCTGATGTATATGTAGAACTTGGATATTTGGAGATCACTATGTACAGCTCATTTAAGTAGAGAACTAGATGAGCAACATGTCTGAGCACGGAAACCTGGTACTGACAGTACAGAGAGTTTAGGAAATTATGAGAGATAAGTTTAAGAAAATAGGGCAAATTTCTTGTTAGAAGGACGTGAATATGAGGTGAGAAATTTTAGCTTCATTCATAAATAATTTCATTTGTATATTAAAATGGGTAAGATAAAACTTAAGAATGTATGTGGAAAATTCTGAAAGAGATGGGAATACCAGAACACCTGACCTGCCTCTTGAGAAACCTGTATGCAGGTCAGGAAGCAACAATTAGAACTGGACATGGAACAACAGACTGGTTCCAAATAGGAAAAGGAGTATGTCAAGGTTGTATATTGTCACCCTGCTTACTTAACGTCTATGCAGAGTGCATCACGCGAAATGCCAGGCTGGATGAAGCACAAGCTGGAATCAAGATTGCCGGGAGAAGTATCAATAACCTCAGATATGCAGATGACATCACCCTTACAGCAGAAAGCGAAGAATTAAAGAGACTCTTGATCAAAGTGCAAGAGGAGGGTGAAAAATTTGCTTGAAACTCAAGATTCAGAAAACTAAGATTGTGGAATCTGGTCCCATCACTTCATGGCAAATAGATGGGGAAACAGTGGCAGACTTTATTTTTTTGAGGTCCAAAGTCACTGCAGTGGGTGACTTCAGCCAAGAAATTAAAAGAAGGCTGTTCTTTGGGAGAAAAATTATGACTGACTTAGACAGCAAAATTCTCCAAGAAAGGCTTCAGCAATACATGAACCGTGAACTTCCAGATGTTCAAGCTGGTTTTAGAAAAGGCAGAAGACTTTAGAAAGATGATAACGATAACCCTATATGCAAAACAGAAAGAGACTCAGATGTATAGAACAGACTTGTGGACTCTGGGAGAAGGCGAGGGTGGGATGTTTCAAAAGAACAGCATTGAAACATGTATATTATCTAGGGTGAAACAGATAACCAGCTCAGGTTGGGTACATGAGACAAGTGCTCGGGCCTGGTGTGCTGGGAAGACCCAGAGGGATTGGGTGGAGAGGGAGGTGGGAGGGGGGACTGGGATGGGGAATACATGTAAATCCATGGCTAATTCATTTCAATGTATAACAAAAACTACTGTAATGATGTAAAGTAATTAGCCTCCAACTAATAAAAATTAAAAAAAAATAAATAAACTACATAACAAGAAAAAAAAAAATAGAAAAGGCAGAAGAATCAGAGATCAAATTGCCAACATCCGCTGGATCATCAAAAAAGAAAGAGAGTTTCAGAAAAACATCTATTTCTGCTTTATGGACTATGCCAAAGCCTTCGACTTTGTGAATCACAATAAACTGTGGAAAATTCTGAAAGAGATGGGCATACCAGATCACCTGACCTGCCTCTTGAGAAACCTGTATGCAGGTCAGGAAGCAACCGTTAGAAATGCACATGGACCAACAGACTGGTTCCAAATAGGAAAAGGAGTACGTCAAGGCTGTATATTGTCACCCTGCTTATTTAACTTATATGCAGAGTATATCATGAGAAGTGCTGGGCTAGAAGAAGCAAAAGCTGGAATCAAGATTGCCAGGAGAAATATCAATAACCTCAGATATGGAGATGACACCACCCTTATGGCAGAGAGTGAAGAGGAACTAAAAAGCCTCTTGATGAAAGTGAAAGAGGAGAGTGAAAAAGTTGGCTTAAAGCTTAACATTCAGAAAATTAAGATCATACCATCTGGTCCCATCACTTCATGGGAAATAGATGGGGAGACAGTAGAAACAGTGTCAGACTTTATTTTTTTTTGGGCTCCAAAATCACTGCGGATGATGACTGCAGCCATGAAATTAAAAGACGCTTACTCCTTGGAAGGAAAGTTATGACCAACCTAGACAGCATATTAAAACGCAGAGACATTACTTTGCCAACAAAGGTCCATCTGGTCAAGGCTATGGTTTTTCCAGTGGTCATGTTTAGATGTGAGAGTTGGACTGTGAAGAAAGTTGAGCACCAAAAAATTGATGCTTTTGAACTGTGGTGTTGGAGAAGACTCTTGAGAGTCCCTTGGACTGCAAGGAGATCCAACCAGTCCATCCTAAAGGAGATCAGTCCTGGGTGTTCATTGGAAGGACTGATGCTGAAGCTGAAACTCCAATACTTTGACCACCTGATGCAAAGAACTAACTCATTGAGACCCTGCTTCTGGGAGTGATTGGGGGCAGGAAGAGAAGGGGACGACAGAGGATGAGATGGCTGGATGGCATCACTGACTCGATGGACATGAGTTTGAGTAAACTCCGGGAGTTGATGATGGACAGGGAGGCTTGCCATGCTGTGATTCATGGGGTCGCAAAGAGTCGGACACGACTGAGTGACTGAACTGAACTGAACTGGCCAAAGTTTTTGAATTTCAGCTTCAACATCAGTCCTTCCAATGGACACCCAGGAATGATCTCCTTTAGTATGCACTGGTTGGATCTCCTTGCAGTCCAAGGGACTCTCAAGAGTTTTCTCCAACACCACAGTTCAAAGCATCAATTCTTTTCACTCAGCTTTCTTTACAATCCAACTCTCACATCCATACATGACCACTGGAAAAACCATAGCCTTGACTAGTTGGACCTTTGTTGGCAAAGTAATGTCTCTGCTTTTTAATATGCTATCTAGGTTTGTCATAGCTTTTCTTCCAAGGAGTAAGCATCTTTTAATTTCATGGGTGCAGTCACCATCTGCTGTGATTTTGGAGCCCAGAAAAATAAAGTCTGACACTACTACCACTGTTCCCCCATCTATTTCCCACGAAGTGATGGGACCAGTATCATCATCTTAGTTTTCTGAATGTTCAACTTTTTCACTCTCCTCTTTCACTTTCATCAAGAGGCTCTTTAGTTCTTCTTCACTTTATGCCATAAGGGTTGTGTCATCTGCATATCTGAGGTTATTGATATTTCTCCTGGCAATGTTGATTCCAGCTTGTGCTTCCTCCAGCCCAGAGTTTCTCATGATGTACTCTGGGTAGAGGTTAAATAAGCAGATGACAATATACAGCCTTGATGTACTCCTTTTCCTATTTGGAACTAGTCTGTTGTTCCATGTCCAGTTCTAACTGTTACTTCCTGACCTGCATACAGATTTCTCAAGAGGTAGGTCAGGTGGTCTGTTATGCCCATCTCTTTCAGAATTTTCCATAGTTTATTGTGATCCACACAGTCAAAGGCTTTGGTGTAGTCATTCAAGCAGAAGTAGGTGTTTTTTGGAACTCTCTTGCTTTTTCAATGATCCAACAGATGTTGGGAATTTGATCTCTGCTTCCTCTGCCTTTTCTAAAACCAGCTTGAATATCTCGAAGTTCAAGGTTCACACACTACTGAAGCCTGACTTGGAGAATTTTGAGCATTACTTTGCTTAGTATGTGAGATGAGTGCAATTTGTGTTGTAATTTGAGCATTTTGGGGGGATTGCCTTTTGAAGATTTGCCTTTTTTGAGGATTGGAAGGAAAGCTGACCTTTTCCAGTCTTGTGACAACTGCTGAGTTTTCCAAACTTGCTGACATATTGAGTGTAGCACTTTCACATCATCTTTAGGTCATGAAATATCTCAAATGAAATTCCATCACCTCCACTAGGTTTGTTCATAGTGATGCTTCCTACAGTCCACTTGACTTCACATTCCAGGATGTCTGGCTCCACATGAGTGAACACACCATCATGATTATCTGGGCCATGAAGATCTTCTTTGTATAGTTCTGTGTATTCTTGCCACCTCTTAATATCTTCTGCTTCTGTTAAGTCCATACCATATCTGCCCTTTATTGTGCCCATCTTTTCATGAAATATTTCTTTGTTATCTCTCGTTTTCTGGGAGAAATCTCTAGTATTCCTCATTCTATTGTTTTCTTCTACTTCTTTGCATTGATCACTGGGGAAGGCTTTCTTTTCTTTCCTTGCTATTCTTTGGAACTCTGCATTCAAATGGGTATATCTTTCCTTTTCTCCTTTGCCTTTTTCTTCTCTTCTTTTCTCAGCTATTTGTAAGGCCTCCTCAGAGAGCCATTTTTGTTTTTGCATTTCTTTTTCTTGGGGACGGGCTTGCTTCTTGCTTCCTGTACAATGTCAGGAACCTCTGTCCATTGTTCTTCAGGCACTCTATCAGTTCTAATCCCTTGAATCTATTTGTCATGTCCACTGTATAATCATAAGGGATTTGACTTAGGTCAGACCTGAGTGGTCTAGTGGTTTTCCCTACTTTCTTGAATTTAAATCTGAAATTGGCAATAAAGAATTCATGATCTGAGCCACAGTCAGCTTGTTCGGTCTTGTATCGAGTTCCTCCATCTTTGGCTGCAAAGAATATAATCAATCTGATTTTGGTATTGACCATCTGGTGATGTCCATGTTTAGAGTCTTCTCTTGCATTGTTGGAAGAGGGTGTTTGCTACGACCAGTGTGTTTTCTTGGCAATACTTTATTAACCTTTGCCCTCCTTCATTTTGAACTCCAAGGCCAAATTTGCCTGTTACTCCAGGTATTTCTTGACTTCCTACTTTTGAATTCCAGTCCCCTATAATGAAAAGGACATCTTTTTTAGGAATTAGTTCTAGAAGTTCTTGTAGGTCTTTATAGAAACATTCAACTTCAACTTCTTCCACATTACTGGTGGGGATATAGACTTGTATTACTGGGATATTGAAAGATCTTTTATTCATCACCAAGAGAAGGTGAGAATTACATTGCTCAGATACCATTTCCCACAGGTTCAGGTCAGAGTCTGCCAATGACAAGCTCTGTAAGAGCTGGGAAGACTAGGAAGAGTAGGAAGGTCACAAAATGAGGACAGGTCATTATTTTTCAGAGGTAGTTTTCAGTATACATATCAGCTTTCTGGCCAGCTGTCAAGATCCACACATTCCTCCAGACACTATAGAATTCTAGTGACTTCCTAGGAGCTGTTGGGGACCACCCTGCTTCTACTCACTAGTTAAGATAGTGATGAATTCCCTCAACTTTGATATCTGTCTTCCATTATTTCTGTAAATCTGAAATCCTATTAAATTCTATTCTTGACCAAAATCTGACAAATAATATAGTTAGAAAGTGGACAAGAACTATGATAATCTGGTGATTATCAAGGTAATACTTTAGGATTATGTATAACTTGGAACAAAATAATGAAAAATATTTAACATATTATAAACCACATGACTATTTGCTCTTTGATATGTTCAGTGAGAATGTCATTCCAAATTTTTTCAAAGTATAAGTACCTGAAACTACAATCTTGATGTTTCTTTATAGTAACATTTGTTCTTGAAAATTCAAACTTTGCAGAGTTGGTAGTTCTGTTAAATCACTGCTAAATTAAATTATCATTAAATATTGCTAAAAAAAACTCATGCAAAAGAATGTATAGAGTCAAACAGTGTAATTAGCACATGAAAAAATGATAATTAATTTAATACATCTCCCAAAGTTTCCTTAAAGTCTTCAGGTGGATCAGATAATGTCTTAGTTTTTACCCTTGCCTAATGAGTACATATCTTAGTTCATGATAATGTACTTATGCTATGTAAAACATCTTCAAAATATTCTACAACAATTATTAGTGATTTTATACGTGAACAGTACGTGTTGAGTCTATTTATCGATTTGCCTCAAATTAAGCAATAGGTCTTCCCGTGCAAGTATGCAACTGATTCTCAGAATGTAAATTGGGAACATTTAGTACATTTACAATTTTTGAACTTAGTTACCCTTTGGAGTTGAGACAGGCTCCCATAATTCACCTCCTACAAAGAGTCATCTTTCTCTCTCCCTCCTTCTCTCCCTTTCTCTTTCTTTCTCCTCAACCTCTTCTCTGTCTTCCTCTTCCTCTGCCCCTTCTCCTCCTCCTTTTTCTCCCTCTCTCTGTCAACACACTGACTTCTTGGGATAGGTTTATGTTTATAGAAATGTGAAATGATCTCCATCTTCATTTACAAAACTATTATTTACTATCTGGCTCTGGTTATACATAGCATGCAAACACATTTAAGCAAAATCTTGCTTGTAGTTACTTACATAAAATTACAGCATATGGTCTGTATTTAACAGTTCATTCCTTATAAAAGTAGATTACCAATAACAAGAATATAAAAGGTTAACTTTTACTTTCTCTAGTAAAGCAGTCTACATTTATTCTCCTGAGCTCTCCCTCCTAGGAAATGTAGAACTTGATATGTTGAATTAAGTTACTGAGTATTTAACACAGTAACATGACAATGATTAATGATCAGAATAAAAGGATACATTTATAACCATCAGCTCTTCAACCGCTCTTTAAATGTTTTTCTATTCCTTTACTGAGATTGTGGAGCAAATAAATATTTAGTCTTATAAATGAGAGGGAAGTAAGCCATTTACTTCTGCTCACTGAAGCTAGAGTGTGTTTTAAAGTGTAAATATGACCATGTCACTTCTTGTCTTCACTGGCTCCCTATCTTTCAGGATGAACTCAAAGCATCTAAATAAAGGCTCTGACCTGGCTACTTTATCTTCTTCTCTTTCCTCTTTACTCTTTTCAATAAACCATATATATGGGGCTGTCTTCTTAGCTGAAGACAGTAAAATCCATTCAAATTGCTTTAAACAGAAAATTAAGTTATTGCTTAAAAAACTCCCGAATCTACATAAAATTGCTAGAAAAACAAAGAATAGAAAAACTGAACCATGATCCTCCCTTACAACAAAACAACAAATCAACCAAAAACATCTCAATTTAGATCAGAGACATAAGTAAAAATCTAAAACATCTTGAAGAAAATATAAAAGAAAATCTTTACAAACTTGATATAGGCCAAATGTCTTAAATAGAACACAGAAGTACAAGCAATGAAAGAGAACGATTGATAATCATGACAGTCAAATGTTAAAAATGTCTAGTCTTCAATGTCACTGATATAAAATTGGAAAGGCAAGAAACACTGGAAGAAAGATTTTGTACCTAAAATGCATTAAAAATCCTTTGAATTCAATTATTATACAAGCAACTTGACTTTTTAAAACAAGGCACAGATTTGAGCCTCACTTCATACATATAATATATAGAGACATATATATGCATATATAATGCAGAAGTACATGGAAAGACACTCAGCATCATTAATCATTAGAGACATGAAAACTATAAACCATAAGGATATACAATCAAATACCCATTAAAATGGCTAAAGTGACGAAGTTCGTTAATATCAAGTGTTACTGACAATGTGGAACAACTAGACCTCTTAGTCATTGTTGGTGGAAATATAAAATGGTGCACTCAAAGGGGGAAAATAAGTTTGGGGCACTTGCTTATAAAGTTAAAAATACACTTATAAAAAAATCATAGACCTCCAGATATTTACCCAAGACATAGGCCAATTTATGTCCACACAAAGCTGATACACTATATACAGTGGAGAATCTCTGCTTTAGATCTGGTTGTCAGAGAAAGCCTCTATAAAAATACTTTTAACCAGAAGCTTGATTGACAGAGCAAAGCAACTCTGCAAAAACTGGGGAAAAGCACTGGGTCCTAGAGGAGTAGCTAGAACAGAGCCTGTAAGATGGAAACAAGCTTGGCCAGAAAGAAGGTCAGTATTTCCAGAGAAGAAACCGAGATGATAAGGGCAGGCAGTAAGGTTTAAAGAAACAAAGGAGCCATATCAGAATCTTAGAGCTGATAAGAAATCAAAAATCAACTGATAATATTTCTAACAAATATTATAACAGTAAACAATTTTATAAAGACTCCATAAATACCCAAATTGTGCATTTTAATTTCAATCCTTTGTGCCACACAATGAAGGATGTCCATGCATCTCAAAAGAAAAGGATGTTAGTATCAATATTGACAGAAATATTTTATCCTCTATATAATTAATTGTTTGATCTAATACCACATTACATTTTGCTTTTTATTTGGGGCATATTTTTCTTTTGTATTTTTTCCTTCCTGGAGTTTTAATAGTTCTGTTTCCCTCATCAACCTAAGGATAATGCACTTTTACTTTGATCATCTAGTGCATAGACCCTCCCTTTGTGTCAAAGCCCTCCCATTGCAGTTCCATTCACAATGAATGCTCTCTACACGTCTGCCGCAGAATTTCCCTCCTGTGTCTTCCCTTCCTTGAACTCTTGGATTAGAGTTCCTTTGATTTATCTTTTGTTTGCAAGTTTATCCCCCATTTTGCTACAATTCACTTTCAATTAACTTGCTCTGCAAAGGTGTATGAGAATAAAATTTTTGGAATCCTTGCACATGTGAAAATATTTCTACGATGCTCTGACTTGTTATTTAGTCACTAAGCCATGTTGGACACTTTGTGACCCCATGGACTGTGGCCCCCCAGGCATGGGATTTCCCAGGCAAGAATATCGGAGTGAGTTGCCATTCCTTCTCCAGGGGATCTTCCCAACCCAGGGATATAATCCAGGTCTCCTACATTGCAGGTGGATTCTTTACCATCTGAGCCACCAGGGAAGCCCATTAATTGGCTGTGCGAATACTAAAGATTCAAAATTGCTTTCCTTCAGCAGCTTGAGTCATTGTCCTCCTGCCTCCATCTGACCTATGAAAATTTAGGTTCTCAGCCATGGTAGAAGTTGAGTTGTTTTCAAATTAAGTATTTTGTTTGCAACTAAGTTCTGTAATACTATATAGTGAAAATGCAAAGAATCATTTTGTATTTTCTAACTATGTTTAAGTTAAAGTCACTTATTAATAAGAATTCTTAGAAAGCACATAATGCACACATGGTCTCTGATCAGAAACAACTACTTCTGACTGTAACTTTACTTTATAAGGCATTGGCCTACATTTGAACTCAACTTTTCAAAGTGAAGTCACTAAATCCTGTCCGACTCTCCGGGACCCCATGTAGCCTTCCATGCTCCTCCGTTCATGGGATTTTCCAGTCAAGAGTACTGGAGTGGGTTGCCATTTCCTTCTCCAGAGGGTCTTCCTGACCCACGGATCGAACCCGGGTCTCCCGCATTGTAGGCACAGATGCTTTACCATCTGAGCCACCAGGGAAGCCCTTAAACTTTTCAAAGTAAATCCTAATTAAGAAACATCCCTCTGCATTCAAATTATGACAAGTGAATACCTTTGTTTTTAGAAATAATAAAAAAAATAAGACAGAGCATTTTATTTTGTAAAGTATAGTTCCAAACAAGTCAGTAGAAAAATGTACATTGAAATTCCTCTTCCTTAAAAGGAAGGCTTCTTCATTCAAATTCTGAGTCTTGATAACAAGGTTAAGCATACATATTAGCAATTTGATTTAAAAGTTGTCAGTTACAAATCTCAAGCAGTCAAGTGTAAAGACTTGTTAATTTGAGGAAACTGAATAGGACTCAAGTCCTATCAGTGGTGAATGATGCAAAGTGAATTAGTTCCTCCCAGAATCAGGACTTCTGGGCCCAATCCACCCCCCAGTGACCAGTGCTGCACTGTCAAGCATTTCCTCCATCTACTCTGCCTGAAGCCTATGTTCTTGAGTAGTCCAACAATAGAAGAGATTTTTTTTTTTTTTCATTTCTTGATTTCTTGAGAATAATTTTTCAGGAACTATGGGATCGAGACAGTATTTTGACTTTTAACTGTGTTGGTTTGTGAAGAGTTATCTTAAACATTTCTGGAATTCTTGGCTATATTGTCCAACATTATAAAATCTACTTGAAGGTTTTTAATTATATTCTGTTATTTACTTCAGAACTACTAAGAATTAGTACAATTTTGTTTTAGGAATATTATCAGCTCACATGTGAAATTTTTTTTAAATTTCAACTGAAATTTTGAAATGCTATCTCTGGATTCTATAGTGCTATATTATGAATGATCATGGGGTCAATATCACATTGAAAGGTAAAGTTCAGGTGTTATCATTAATTTTCCTTCATTGGGAAAATGCACATATGTACATACACATACATATTTTATTTTCAAAAATTAATTTAGCATGCTAGAAATTTTGAAATCCACTTTAAAAAATCAAGTTAAGGCTAAAAAAAAAGAAAGAAGCATTATATTATTGGCAGGATAGATTTGTATATGTCCAGCCCATTAGCAACCAAAACAGCTTGCATTTTGAAAATGTATTATTTTATAAAAACAAATATGAGTGAAGTCAATGATTTCACTGATATCTAACTTGATAAAAGTAATAACCTTCATATAGAAAAGGTAAGGTTTAAAGTAACGGAACAAAAGAATAATTTTATAGTTGCCTTTTTACTAAAATCCATATAGACCTAGATTGATTACATAATATCTTTCTATATTCAAGCCTGTTTACCCTGAGAAAAACTTCAATCTTTTAAAGAAATTCAGTAGTCTTCTTAAAACTTTTTTTTTGTAAAATATTCCTATATTATTGTGAAACTGCTTAGGATGCTAATATAAAACTATGATATTTATAGCAGTTTGAGGTAGAAGGAATAACGCTATTTAAGTGCAAACATGGGAAACAAACTGAATGGACAGAAAAGTATAAGTGACATTTCAAATCTAAAAGTGGTATTTTTCTAGAGACTATAAATCATTCATTTTATTTTGAAGTTTTAATATAGGAAGCTGGCTAGCATACATACAAATGACTTCATACTAGATTTTCTTTTTTTAGCTCCAGTAGCTGTTTCAAAGAGTTATACAGTCAAACTAATTAAAAACTTAAGCTTATTATTCATTTTGAAATCTCTATAAACTGATATATTAAAATAAGTTAAGAAATAAAAATTTAGGAAAATTTATCACATGCATCTTTACATGCTTATTCTTCTCTTATACAGTGTTTATACCTAGTTAACAATCTTCAATGTATCTTTTCCTAGTGAGTATGTTTAAATGAATTCACCTAACCAAGAACTTTATTATGACATTTTCCACACACATCATTGAATGGTGTTCTATCTTTTCCTAAAATCTCAGTCATTTAAAAATGTTTTAATAATATGTTTTTAACTGTGACTATAATATTACAAATTTTATAGAGAAAGGGAACATAGTCTAACTAGCTCAACATGAGGTTTAAAAATATACATACATATTATAAACCACTTATAAAACTTTCAAATGTAGAACCATATTTTAAAAAACATTTAATATACAGCTGACTCACTGGAAATGACCCTGATGCTGGGAAAGATTAAAGGCAAAAGGAGAAGGAACTGGCAGAGGATGAGATGGTTAGAAAGAATCATCAACTCAATGAACATAGATTTGAGCAAACCCTGGGATATAGTGAATGACAGGGAAGCCTGACATACTGCAGTTCATGGGCTCACAAGGGTCAGATAAGACTTAGTGACTGAAGGACAATTAAATTTCATATGTACAGTACTTTGATTTAATAAGCATATATTGTAACATGCCTGTCATTGTGATTATTGTAGTTTGCCCCTCTATAATATCACACAATTATCATTTCTTGAGGTTGGAATAATTAAGATCTAGTCTCTTAGCAATTTTAATGATTATAATATTGTTGTCTATATTCACTATACTGAGCATGAGATCTCTAGGGCTTACTAGAACTAAGTTGTACCCTTAAGCAACATTTCTCCTATTTTCTCACCTGCCGGGTTATGGCAACCATCATTTTACTGTCCGTTTTAGTATGTTGGCTTTTCCAGATTCCATGTATAAGTGATATCACACAATATTTATCTTTCTTTGTCTGACTTACCTTAATTAGCATAGTAGCCTCTAGGTCTATCCATGTAGTCCCAAATGGCAGAATTTTCTTCTTTCCAATGGCTAGTAACAGTCCCCAATGTATACATATACCAAACTTCTTTATCTATTTATCTGTTGATGGGCACTTTGGTGGTCTCCATATCTTAACTATTATGGATAATGCTGCAATAAAAAGAGCAGCCCATATATGTCTTCAATATATTATTTTTGTTTCCTTTGAGTATATACTCAGATGTGGAATTGCTGGATCATATGCCAAGAAGATAAGACATATGCACTTGTGTACTGCTGGTAGTAATATAAATTGGCTCAACCATTATAGAAACAATGATGTATCTTTAAAAAATTAAAAATGTTAATAGATCTACCATATGATCTAGCAATTCTACATATATATATCCCTAAATCAAAAATCGAACCACATTTAAAATTTAATTTTTCTCTCTAATAATCTATTTTCTCACCTTATAGGTCATTCTTTTCCTTCTTTTCCCTTTCATTTGCATGCTAAATTTTATTATCTTAGCGATCTTAGTTCACAGCCTTATTTCTTTTAGAATAGCAATCCAGTTAGAATTGTAAGATCAATATATCAATTTACAGTTGAGACTGTAAACTGAGACTGCACTCCTTTGTCTTTCATTTAAATACTCAATTGAAGGAAATTCCCTGATGACAAGGGAGGAAGGGGAAGAAATATCCAAGTGAAAGCAGAGTTTCAGAGAATAGCAGAGAGAGATAAGAAGGTCTTCAATGAACAGTTCAAAGAAGTAGAAGAAAACAATGGGATAGGAAAAACTAAAGATCTCTTCAAGAAAATCACACATATCAAGAGAATATTTCATGCAAGGATGGGCACAATAAAGGAGAGAAACAGACCTAACAGAGGCAGAAGAGATCAAAGAAGTGGTGGCAAGAATACACAGAAGAACTATACAAAAAAGGTATTGATGACCTGGATAACCACAATGGTATGATCACTCACCTAGAGCCAGACATCCTGAAGTGTGAAGTTGAGTGGACCTTAGGAAGCATTACTACAAACAAAGCTAGCAGAGGACACTGTCAAAGAATGTTCCAACTATGTTACAATTGCACTAATTTTGCATGCTAGCAAGGTAATGCTCAAAATTGCTCAAGCCAGATTTCAACAGTATGTGAACCAAGAACTTCCAAATGTACAAGTTGGGTTTAGAAAAGGCAGAAGAACCAGAGATCAAATTGCCAACATTTGTTGAATCATAGAGAAAGCAAGGGAATTCCAGAAAAAACATCTACTTCTGCTTCATTGAGTATGCTAAAACCTTTGACTGAGTGGATCACAACAAACTGGAAAATTCTTCAAGGGATGGGAATACCAGACTACTTTATCTTCCTCCTGCAAAAACCTGTATGCAGGTCAAGCGGCAACAGTCAGAACTTTAAATAGAACAACTTACTGGATCAAAATTGGGAAAGGAGCACCCAAGGTTGTATATTGTCACCCGTTTATTTGACTTATATGCAGAGTTCAGTTCAGTCGCTCAGTTGTGTCTGACTCTGCAATCCCATTAGACTGCAGCACACCAGGCCTCCCTGTCCATCACCAACTCCCAAAGCTTGCTCAAACTCATGTCCATTGAGTTGGTGATGCCATCCAACTATCTCATCCTCTGTCGTCCCCTTCTCTTCCCACCTTCAATCTTTCCCAGCATTAGGGTCTTTTTAAATGAGTCAGTTCTTCACATCAGGTGGCCAGAGTATTGGAGTTTCAGCTTCAGCATCAGTCCTTCCAATGAATATTTGGGACTGATTTCCTTTAGGACACATTTTACTTAGCACAAAATGCTGGGCTGGGTGAATCACAAGCAGGAAACAAGACTTTTGGGAGAAACTTCATATATGCAAATGATACTATTCTAATGGCAGAAAGTGAAGAGGAACTAAAGAGACTCATGATGAGGATGAAAGAGGAGAGTCAAGAAGCTGGCTCAAAATTCACCATTCAAAAAACTAAGATCATGACATCTGGTCCCACCACTTCATGGCAAACAGATGGGGAGAAAGTTAGAAGCACTGAAGATTTTTTTGTGTGTGGGGGGGGTGAGGGTTGGTCTCCAAAATCATTGCACATACTGACTGCAGCCAGGAAATTAAAAGATGCTTGCTACTTGGAAGGAAAGCAATGACAAACCTAGACGGCATATTAAAAAGCAAAGATATCACTTTGCCAACAAAAGTCCGTATAGTCAAAGCTATGGTCTTTCTAGTCATGTACGGATGGGAGAGTTGGACCATAAACAGCTGAGTGCTGAAGCATTGATGCTTTAGAACTGTAGTGCTGGAGAAGATTCTTGAGTGTCCCTTGGACAGTAAGGAGATCAAACCAGTCAATCCTAAAGAAATCAGCCCTGAATGTTCATTGGAAGGACTGATGCTGAAGTTCCAATACTTTGGCCACCTGTTGGGAAGAACAGACTCATTGGAAAAGACCCTAATTCTGGGAAAGATTGAGGGGAGGAGGAGAATGGGGAAATAGAGGATAAGATGGTTAGCGTCAAGTCTGTAGCATCACAGGCTCAATGGACATGAGTTTGAGCAAAGTCCGGGAGATAATGGACAGGGAATTCTAGTGTGCTGCAGTCCATAGCATCGCAAAAAGTTGGACATGACTTAGTGACTGAACAGTAATCTTGGTGGTCCAGTGGCTAAGACTCTGTGCTCCCAATACAGAGGGCCCAGGTTGGATCCCTGTCAGGGAACTAGATCCCACCTGGCATAACTAAGAGTTCATATGCTGCAACTAAAGATTCTGTATGCAGCAACTAAGATCCATGGCAGCCAAATACTTAAATGTATAAATAAAATAAATACTCAATAGTCACCTGTTATTCCAAACATTGCTAATGACTTTGTCATGAAAATAGTTGATTAATTTGATCTGTATTGATCATGGTCAGATGACATGGTTTAAATGCTCCTTATCACACAGCCTTGGCTTTTGGAATATCTGGGACTGGTGCAAGGATCTCTTCTCCCTGTACACAAGACTGAGCAGTCTGAGCACATAAGCAAAGGTCTCAGTTATAATCCTTTTGTGTACTATTGATATAATTCTGAACAGGTGCTGTCTTCCTTCTGTTATCACAAGAATCAAAGTCCATACAAGCCTCCACATTCTAGAATTTATCTATTAATAGAGTCACTATATAAGAAAGCTGTGATATGGACAGGGCTTATATTCCATTGGTTAATATCTGCAAAAGTGATTGCTGTTGTTCAGTCACTCAGCCATGCAAGCTCTTTTCACCTCCGTAGACTGCAGCACACCAGGCTTCCCTGTCCTTCACTGTCTCCTGAAGTTCATGCAAACTCATCTCCATTGAGTGGATGATGCCACCTAGTCATCTCATCCTCTGTCACCCCCTTCTGCTCCTGCCCTTAATCCTTCCCCATATCAGGGTCTTTTCCAGTGAATTGGCTCTTTTCATGTGGAAGTGGTATGTGAATTCAGCTTACTGAAGTTCCCAACATGTGAACTGGTAATACAGGACAGAACTTTCCTGGTAGTTCAGTGGTTAAGAACCTGCCTGCTAATGCAGGGGATATGGGTTTGAACCCTGGTTCAAGAACTGAGATCCCCAAAGGCAACCAAGCCCATGAGCCTCAACTACTGATGCCCACATGCCTAGAGCCTATGCTCCGCAGAGAGAAGTCGCCTCAGTAAGAAGCCTGCACACTGCACTGAAGTAGCTCCCACTCTGCCACAATTAGAGAAAGCCCTCTCACAGCAACCAAAAATAAATAAATAAGGAATAGAAAGTATAGCAGGGTATTTCAGAGCACAGACCCTGGAATTGTCACTTAGCATGGGATTATAATTTGTTAATTAAAGTCTATGTGATTATTGACTAATTAATGTAAGTTGTTAAGTTCTTCATTCCTTATCTATAAATTGAAAGTAATAAAATTAATAAGGTGGTTGTTGAATTAAACATGTTGGCATATGTAAAGTACTTAGAATGCTGCTTAACCTGTATAAGGGGGTGGTGATTGCTAGGTACTACATGAGACGGTAAGGTTTGTTTGAATAGGGTTTTTCCTACACTTCAATAAAAAAAGGCTTTGTGTAATAACAAACACATGCATGCAGAGGATTATTTGTCTGCCAGGAAAACATTTCCTGCATTTTGCACAAGATCTTAAACATAAACCCATGAAGATTTTAATATCTGTGTTTCCATTAGTTGTTGTTGTTCAGTTGCTCAGTCCTGTCCGACTCTTTGTGACCCCATGGACTGCAGCATGCCAGATTTCCCTGTCCTTCACCATCTCCTGGAATCCACTCAAACTCATGTCCATTGAATTGGTGATGACATCCAACCATCTCATCCTCCATAGCCTCCCTCGCCTCCTGCCTTCAATCTTTCCCAGCATCAGGGTCTTTTCTAATGAGTTGGTTCTCCGCATCAGGTGGCCAAAGTATTGGAGCTTCAGTTTCAGCATCAGTACTTTCAATTAATATTCAGGGTTGACTTCCTTTAGGATTGACTGGTTTGATCTCCTTGCTGTCCAAGGGACTCTCAAGAATCTTCTCTAACACCACAGTTCATATGGTCCAGCTCTCATATCCATACATGACTGCTGGAAAAACCATAGCTTTAACTCGATGGACATTTGTTGGGAAAACAATGTCTCTGCTTTTTAATATGCTGTCTAAATTTATCCATTTACCTTTGTGTTTCCATTTACCTTTAACTAACTGCTCATTCACATGCATTCATCCTCATGAAACTATGTTCATTTTTAAATGTTTTAATGTATTAGAAACTCTTCTATTTCAGGTAGAACTATATCCTGTAAAGTGATCCCCTCTATCACCTTCACCTTTCAGTAAGAGAAATATTCAACAATATGCCTTAGTTTTTAAAGATTATATTGATCCAACTATTTGCATACCATTGATTAGATACACAAATTGTTTTTCTTTTTCCCACATTTTTTTCTCCTGTATGTTGCCAAGAACACTTCATGGCACAATTATGGTAGTCCTCCCTTCATCTGCAGATTTGCTTTCATGGTTTCAATTACCTGTGGTCAACTGCAACCCAAAACTATTAAATAAAAATGTCCAGAAGCAAACAACTTCTAATTTTAAACAAATTTTGTGCTGTTCTATATGGTGAAATCTCATGCTCTTTTGCTCTGTCTCACTCTGGACATAAATAATCTTTGTCCAGTGTATCCTATCTCTTGGTTATCAGATCAACTGTCTAGGTATCACAGTGCTTATGTTCATGTAGCCCTTATTTTACTTAATAATGACCCTAGTGTGCAAGCGTATTGATTCTGGCAATTTGAACATAACACAAAGAAGTGATAAAGTATTTCCTTTGTGTGAAGAGGTGACAGTTCTCAAATTATTAAGGATTAAAAAAAAATGTGTGCTGAGGTTGCTAAGATCTACCAGTAGATTAGATCTACTAATATTCTGGGGTTTCCCAGGTGGCACAGTGGTAAAAACTCCACCTGCCAAAGGAGGAGATGCAAGAGTTGCATCTTCTATCTCTGAAATTGTGAGGAAGAAAAAAGAAATTTGTGCTAGTTTCGCAGCTTCACCTGAATCTGCAAAAGTTATAGGTAAAGAAGGTGTTAAGTGTTTAGTTAATATGGAAAAAGCATCTAATTTTTACAATAAGATATTTTGGGACAGAAAGAGGTCCCATTCACGTAACTTTCAGTATAGTATATTATTGTAATTGTTCTATTTTTTTGGTTATTGTGGTTAATTTCTTACTGTGCCTAATTTATAAATTAAACTTTATGATAGGTATAGGAAAAAGCATGGTCTATACAGGGTTTGATATCATCAGTAGTTTGAGGCATTCATTGAGGGTCTTAAAAAGTATCTACCTCAGATGAAGGGGAACTACTGTATTTTTTTGTGAAATTTTATTTCATAGTAAACATCTGGTGATATTAGCTAGTCATTTTCTCCTGTTCTCCTCACATAATTGAATGTATTTTCATTGGATGTATACACATCTCCAACTAAAGATTTTCCAATCAGTCAAAATGAAATTGACATCATTCTTACACAAAATATTATTTTATTCTTTT
Organism: Odocoileus virginianus; assembly: GCF_023699985.2. NCBI lineage: Eukaryota > Metazoa > Chordata > Mammalia > Artiodactyla > Cervidae > Odocoileus > Odocoileus virginianus. The sequence goes on from NC_069684.1 coordinate 63,357,348, forward strand.
TCAAGAATAAATTGCTGTTCTCTGCAGCAATTCTAATTTTTCACCACTTGCTATTCCCCTGAGTATCTGTGCTTTCCCAAATATACTACTAATTGGAAACTCTTGTTTTATTCTAGAGCATGGGATCATACCTCTTTGTAAGAAAGTGTCCACATAATATTGTGTCTTAACACATGTATGTGGAATCTAGGCAAATGGTACAGATGAAGCTCTTAATATTTCTAGGACAGGAATAGAGACACAGATGCAGAGATCAGATGTGTGGACTCGGGTGGAGAAGGAGAGGGTGGGGTGAACTGGGAGATTAGGTTTGACTTAAATACACTACTGTGTGTCAAATAGTTAGCTACTGGGAATCTGCAACAATGCATAAGGGGTTCTGTGTTCTGTGATGAGGGAGAGGGGTGGGCTGGAGGGGTGTGAGGGAGGTGTGAGAGAGAAGGGATATATGTTCACATATAGCTGACTCACTCCACTGTACAGCAGAAATTAGTACAAAATTGTAAATCAATTATACTCCAATTAAAAAAAAATCCAAACTACAACATTGCTTTACACTTTCACAGGTTTCTTCCTCTTGGCTCTCACTACTCACTATTCTTAAGTACCACCAGTTATGATGTGTTGTCTCCATAGAATTGGTTGCCCTACATACTTGTTTCCTTGAGTATTCAAAAAAACTTTTTTCAAAAATTTAATAATGAACCCAAGCCAAAGTTCCATTTCAAGCTTATACAAGAGAAGCACCTTCTTACTAAGCTTGTTCAAAAAGTTAACATTATGGGGTAATTGTATAGACAAAAAAAGTGTTTGCCTATTCTTTGTTACATTACATATAAGACAAAAACATGTATGAAGATCATTAGGTTTATGAATGATAATTTCTTTGGTACAAAGCTAGTTTTCTAAAAAAAAAAAAATAGAAAATAAAAATTGCTTGATATCATTAAGAGGAATTAGTTTCTCCATAAAGAAAAGGTGTAAATGATATTGAAAGAAAGTATCTTTCTCAGATCAAGTTTTTGTTAATTTTTCTTTTACAAGTGTATTTTCTCCAGTACAGTTTAAAAGCTTTCATTATTTCTGAAATGTTCTTGCTTAAATTGGGAGAGTAATTTTCTTTCAGTAAGCACATAAGGGGAACTAGTTTGTACGCTAAAACCAAGGTATGCCCCACAGGCAACGGTAACTGTGGAGTCAGCTACTACATCTAAGTGAAAAAGCTGTTGTTAAGTATTGCCTTCCCTGTTCTCTCAGCCCAAGGCCTCCAATCGCTTGCTTTGTCTGTTCTAAAATTCTCTATAAGAAGCTATTAAACTGTATCTCTACGTAACTTTCCTAGTGTTTCTTTATAGGCCAATTTGTACAGGTGAGTGTAATTAGCAATCGCCAGTCTCCAATCAGCAATTAGCTCCAATTAGCGCTTCCCATCTGCTCAGGCAGGCCTGTGCTGACTTCTCTCAGCTGCTTTAAACACTGAGATTTCATCATGGGCTAAAAGTTTAAGAATCACTCATAACTAATCATTCTAATGGACAAACTTTTTGATTAACTCCTGGTATTCAAGGAAATTACTTATCCTGTGATGTCTCTAATATTTGCAGCTGTAGGTACACCAGCATCCAATATTCGAAAGTACCCTAAATATGAAATCACACATGTGTGATTCACAGGCAATACTGTATAATCAAAATAACGATTAAAGAAATACAATAAAAAAGTAAACAGACATATCGGGTTACCTCATATACAAGGGCAAACAAGCAGGTAGAAAGGCAGAATGAAAGAAGGGAGAAAATAAGAACTAGAGGGGGGAAAAAAAGAGAAGGAATACCACCGCTAATATTAGGGTAGTAACTGGACTACTCATACTCTGCTGGTGAGAATATAAGGAAGCTTAGCCTTTCTAGACTACTGTTCATTAGTGTGTATAAAGAGCCCAAAATGCTAATATCTTTCAAATCACTAATAAAATCTGTGAAGATCTATCCTAAGGAAGAAGGGATAAGTGCACAACTTTTACTCAAATGTTTTAATCCAAGATTTTATAATGATTATAAAAGCCTAAAACAATGCACAATTTTGAATTGGGAAAATTTAAAAGTAATAAACATCTTTTTAGGACGTTATAAAACTTAAAATTATGGCTTTGACAGTATATAATAGTTTTCTCCTATTTTATACTCCATGGACTTTATAATTTTGTGTTATACATTTAGGTCTGTGGTAATTTTGAGTAAATTTTTGTGAAAGATGTGGGGTCTGTGTCTGGATTCTTTTTTTGCTTTTCTCATTTTAATTTTTCTTTTTTTTCTTTTTTTGCATGTAGAAGTCTACTTGTTATGGTGCCATTTGTTAAAAAGACTATCTTTTGCTCCAGTTTCCTCATGTATTAATAGATCTTAAATACAGTTTGCTAGATTTGTACCTAAGTATTTCCCTAGTACTGGGATGCTAAAATAAATGATACTATTTTTAATTCCAAATTACACTTGCTTATTGCTGTTGTATAGGAAAGCAACTGACTTTTATATATCAGCCTCTCACTATATAACGCATGCCCTACTCAAGAGTATATCTTGGTGGTTCACTGGTAAAGGTGCTGCCTAAATGCAGGAGGTGTGCGTCGATCCCTGGGTCAGGAAGATCCCTGTAAAGGAAATGACAACCCACTCCATCATTCTTGCCTGGGAAATCCCATGGACAGAAGCGCCTGGAAGGTTACAGTCCATGGGTCACAAAGAGTCGGACATGACTTAGCTACTAAACAATGACAATAATAAAATATACAACACAAAAGTGAACCCCAATTAAACTATGGTCCTTGTGGATTATGATGTATGACTGTAAGTTCATCAGTTGTAACAAATGTACCATTCTGATGGGGAAACTGATAAAGAATGAGACTATGCATGCATGGGGTCAGAGGGTATATGGGAAATCTCTAACTTTCTCTCAATTTTTCTGTGAACCTAAAACTGCTATAAAAAAAAAAATAAAGTATTCATTTCAATGTATGACAAAAACTACTGTAATGATGTAAAGTAATTAGCCTCCAACTAATAAAAATAAATGGAAAAAAAATAAAAAAATAAAATATTTAATAGTACGTAACAAACATGAAAAATAAGAGTAAATTATTTTTTAAATGGTTTTTAGTACAGTCTACCTCAGTTCAGTTCAGTCGCTCAGTCATGTCCAACTCTTTGTGACACCCCCCCCCCCATGAATCGCAGCACGCCAGGCCTCCCTGTCCATCACCAACTCCCAGAGTTTACTCAAACTCATGTCCATCAAGTTGGTGATGCCATCCAGCCATCTCATGCTCTGTTGTCCCCTTCTCCTCCTGCCCCCAATCCCTCCCAGCAGAAGGGTCTTTTCCAATGAGTCAACTCTTCTCATGAGGTGGTCAAATTATTGGAGTTTCAGCTTCAGAATCAGTTTTTCCAATAAGCACCCAGGACTGATCTCCTTTAGGATGGGCTGGTTGGATGTCCTTGCAGTCCAAGGGACTCTCAAGAGTCTTCTCCAACACCACAGTTCAAAAGCATCCATTTTTCTGTGCTCAGCTTTCTTCACGGTCCAGCTCTCACATCTAAACATGACCACTAGAAAAACTATAGCCTTGACTAGATGGACCTTTGTTGGCAAAGTAATGCCTGTGCTTTTTAATATGCTATCTAGGTTGGTCATAACTTTCCTTCCAAGGAGTAAGCGTCTTTCAATTTCATGGCTGCAGTCACCATCTGCAGTGATTTTGGAGCCCCCCAAAATAAAGTCTGACACTGTTTCTACTGTTTCCCCATCTATTTCCCATGAAGTGATGGGACCAGATGCCATGATCTTAATTTTCTGAATGTTGAGCTTTAAGCCAACTTTTCCACTCTCTCTTTCACTTTCATCAAGAGGCTCTTTAGTTCTTCACTTTCTGCCATAAGGGTGGTATCATCTGCATATCTGAGGTTATTGATATTTCTCCCAGCAATCTTGATTCCAGCTTGTGCTTCTTCCAGCCCAAGAAGAAGCAAACAGTCTACCTACCTATCTATTAACACATAAATTTATTAGCAAAAGAAAAAGAGGCTGAAATGAAATTAAATTGCTGAGTGGTCCCAAAGAAAAAAGATTTAGAGTTTTCATTATATGTTTCCAAATGATACACTCCAGTGTGGTCCAACTGAAACTTTGGGCAGAAGAGTGTAACATCAGTTACACAGTGTATGTGTATATATATATATATTTTTTTTTTTTAATAGTCACTATTTATGATTAAGGGTAGAAATGATCTCAGTTCTTAGTAGTAGGAGTTCAGAATGGTTTCAGGGTAAGTGTGAAAGTGAGTTGCTCAGTGGTGTCTGACTCTTTGCGACCCCATGGACTGTAGCCTGTCAGGCTCCTCTGTCCATGGAATTCTCCAGGCAAGAATACTGGAATGAGTAGTCATTTTCTTCTTCAGGGGATCTTGCCAACCCAGTGATTGAACCAGGGTCTTCTGCATTGCAGTTAGATTCTTTACCAGCTGACCTCCCAGGGGATTTATGATAATTAATTCTTTGAGTTCAGTTCAGCTCAGTCATTCAGTCATGTCCGACTCTTTTGCAAACCCATGGACTGCAGCACACAAGGCTTTCCTGTCCATCACCCCAAAGCTTGCTCAAACTCATGTGCATTGAGTCGGTGATGCCATTCAACCATCTCATCCTCTGTTGTCCTCTTCTCCTCCTGCCCTCAATCTCTTCCAGAATCAGGGCTTCTTCAAATGAGTCTGTTCTTCACATCAGGTGGCCAAAGTATTAGAGCTTCAACTTCAGCTTCAGCATCAGTCCTTTCAGTGAATATTCAGGACTGATTTCCTTTAGGATAGACGTTTGATCTCCTCGAAGTCCAAGGGACTCTCAAGAGTCTTCTCCAACACTACAGTTTAAAAGCATCAATTCATTGCTTAGCTATCTTTATGGTCCAACTCTCACATCCATACATGAATACTGGAAAAACCCTAGTTTTGACAAGATGGACCTTTTTTGGCAGAGTAATATCTCTGCTTTTTAATATACTGTCTAGGTTGGTCATAGCTTTTCTTCCAAGGATCAAGTATCTTTTAATTTCATGGCTGCAGTAACCATCTGCAGTGATTTTGAAGCCCCCAAAATTAAGTCTGTCATGTTTCCATTGTTTCTCCATCAATTTGCCATGGAGTAATGTGATCCTTTGAGTATTTGAGTATTAAAAAAGAGATAGTTTAAATTTACCCTCACTATACCTATTTTTTTCTAAGTATTTACTTTTACACTCAGAAAAAGTTGATTATCACAGAACTACAGTCCTATAAAAATTCAGCATAAGTGTGCTCCTTACAGCTAGGAGGAGCAGGCTGTAAGAGCTAAGAAGAGGGAAGCTACACCTCTGAGTCTTTGTTTAGGCAAAACCAGAATGAGCTCCAAGTTGATGTTTCTCTCACTAAAAGTATGCATTTTTTATTATTTTCAGTAATTTCATTGTATAAATATTATATTGCACAAATAAAAACAGAATACTTGAAAACTATTTATACTTTAAAAAAAGTTTCATGGAAACATCTCCTTATCTAGTATTCCTATTGTTGTTTTTCAGTTGCTAAGTCATGTCCACCTCTTTAAAACACACAGACTGCAGCATGCCAGGCTTTCCTGTCCTTCACTATCTCCCTGAGTTTGCTCAAACTCATGTCCATTGATTTGGTGATGTTAGCCAGCATTAAATACATTCAATTCTACTAGTTCTCTTTTTTTTTTTGTAAGTATATTCATATTTTTTAATACTATGACTCTTCTTTTAGTTTTGAAATAAAACACTGTTGACTCAACAAAGATTATAAGTGAATGTTTTTGAATAATTCTTGGCCATTAAAGATCCAATTGAATCTCTAGGTCAAACGAGCATTTCTTTAGTTCAGTTCAGTCGCTCAGTCATGTCCGACTCTTTGCAACTCCATGAACCTCAGCACGCCAGGCCTCCCTGTCCATCACCAGCTTCCAGAGTCCACCCAAACTCCTGTCCATTGAGTGAGTGATGCCATCCAACTAACTCATCCTCTGTTCCCTACTCCTCCTGCTCTCAATATTTCCCAGCATCAGGATCTTTTCAAATGAGCCAGCCTTTCGAATTAGGTGGCCAAAGTATTGGAGTTTCAGCTTCAACATCAGTCCTACCAATGAACACCCAGGACTGATCTCCTTTAGGATGGACGGGTGACTTTCTTCGATGTAAATAGGAGATACTATCACAGATTAAGAAAAATTGGCAATTTTCCATTAAGTGCTGATGAAATTATTCTTGGTATAGTACACAACCACTGTGATTAGAATCTGTGGTTCCCAAACCAGCAGCAGAAGGTTCATCTGGGAACTTATAAGAAAAGCAAATTCTCATCTTCACCACACATCTACTGGTGGTGGGACTAGTATTCTCTATTTTACCAAACAATCTTCGCAATGCTGATTTGAGTAGAAGTTGAGAACCACTATGCAGCCATTTAGTTAAGAATTGAGTTCACCCCTCGGACTGGGATGGGGAATACATGTAAATCCATGGCTAATTCATTTCAATGTATGACAAAAACTACTGTAATGATGTAAAGTAATTAGCCTCCAACTAATAAAAATAAATGGAAAAAAAGAAAAAAAAAAAAGAATTGAGTTCAGCAGTGCTAATCGAGACTCAGTAATGGCTCAAGTGAGGCAGTTGGCCTCTTTCTTCTGTAGCTGTCTGAGTAGGTGTAGTGTGTTGATTTCGTATCTCTTGTTGCTCTGCCTGTATCCATATGTAACTTTCATCTAACTGTCGCAGATGCTGCTCCAGTTCCCAGGATCCTTTCTATATTCACTCTAGTAGGAATGGAGAAAGGGAAAAATAGACTTTTCTCTTCCTTTTAAAGGCGGGAGTTGCACACACGGCTTTCGTGCAATCTCAGCGACTTGAAATTAATCACATGCTGATATCTAGAATCTGAGGTTGGGTCTCTGAGAATCAAGCTAGAGCTAACCAAGTGTTTATTTAAATTTTCTATTTTTATGAAGAATAAAAACATATTAATTCTGGTGGCGAGTTACACCTTCTGCCATAAGCACCTATCACTAATAAATTCTTAAATTCCTTGTCAGAAATGTATATATCATAAATGTCTACAAATCATCTTACCTTATGTGACTACCTTAGTTGTCCAGGATCCCTCTATTTCCCTGTTTCTTTTTGGCCCAGGTTGGTCTAAAAATGTCATCCTTGAGATTTCTTTTACCTATTTGGTAAGTTCCTCTGTTTCCTAAACTCTATGTTTTCATTCCTCCTTTACTCCCTGATAATCTACATCTTGATAAAGCCTCTGGAACTATACTCATTGATTTTTTTTTTCTGTCCCAAAGTTTTTCTCCTCAATGTGTATTTTCTTATCCATTAGGACAAGTTAGTATTCTTAAATTTATGTGATAGGTGAATTACTGTATTATTCAAGAGTCCAGTCTTAATCTAAACTATAATATTTTCATTGCATTCAATTTAGATAGGAGAGTAATGATATCCCTCATGAGTAAAATAAAAGCCTACCTAGAGTTTTAAAGAAGCAGTCTCATGATTAGAGATTCAAATAGCTGCAGAATAGGTCATATTTGTTTTAACTTAAAAATGTATGGTTAAGTATGAATTGGTAATCCCTAAATTATAGAGATTATCATTAATTCAAGATATTAAATGCAAACTAATCAATTAAATTTACAAAAATGTATACTTATAGTCTTAATGTTGAATCAACAAAATGTGATTTTGGTTCTATAGGAAAAGTCCAGTTCAGCTGCACTAAAATCTCAAAAAATGCATAATTATATATAATAAATAGAACACAAAATATGTAATTATAATGCAGCAGGATATATCCTATGAGATAATAATACAGAGTCTCATGTATTGATGTGAGCCCTCTCAGTTTTCTCAGGTCAGTAATTTCAAAAGGCAGTTATTGCTAGTTTCATGCTTTATGACCTAGAGGATTACAAGTTTGTGCAGGATTCATTCATCATAAAAATCCAGGTGTGTATCTGAATAACAAGGGAGGTAGTAAGTAGCTGTATGTACTCACATGCTTTCATAATGTCATTAAAACCTTGACACTAGCTCCTTGCTTGTTGGATAGAAAACTAAAGCAAAAGCAATGTTGAACTTAGGCAGAGGTTCCTATTATTTCATTAATCATTTTCCTTAGTTTGCAACATAAGTGCACTAATATTTTATAATTGGCTTTATATTCATTAAAATGTCCCACAAATATCATTTATGCAATTGTGAACAAAGTCAATAATTTTAATAATTCCTTTGCCTCATATTTTTAACTTGATTCGTGATTTTTAAAGAACAAACTCTGTTGATTAGAGATACAATGAAAATAATTTTAATAATATAATCATTTAACTTAATCATATATTATAATTTTTTAACCTTTCACACTAAGTGACCCATACTCAGAATATACATTTTAAATCTTAAGTACAGTAAGAAATCCCTAGACACTGGAATCAGAGTTGAGTTGAAATTCTAAACTAGTTAGCAAATTTTGATGTTACTTTTATACAAGATTCAATTTTCCCCATTGTAAAACAAGGTATATAATGCCTTATGATAACATGCATTTGAGATTTAACAACTTATTGTAATAAAGATGCTCAGTACATCATAAGTGTTATAATTATTTCATACTTTTCTAATTCTCTATTAATATGTTTTTAGGTAGTACAATCACAGTTTAAGAGAGGTTATGCACCAATATTAGGCAGAGTCAATCTGTTTTCTATTAAGGAAACATGATATAGAACTCATGTTCTAGCATTATTTGGGTGACACTTTTACATTTATTAATCTAGTAATTTTTCCTGAAATTAATAATATGTGTTGTGATAATACACACTATTTTGCTTTATTTTCCTTAACATATTTATTCTCAAATTCTGCTAACTTGGAGTCAAATATTCTTTTACAGTTGAAAAATTTAATAACCCTTTTTTAGTAATTGATATACTAAGCACACATTTAATCTAGTTGACATTTATGGAATACTTTATCTAACAGCAGAGAAAGCACATTCCTCTCAAGCTCCCTCACTGAACATTCACCAATAAAAAACCACATTCTGAGTGATAAAACACACCTAAACAAAGATAAAATAACAGAAATAATATGAAGTATGTTGTGAGATCACATGGAATTAAGAATTTAGCAACAGAAACACAATAGAAAAACATAGCTTAAAATACTTGGAGATTAAACAACATGTAGCTAAATAACAAGCGGGTCAGAAAATAACTCACAAAAGCAATTACAAAATATTTTGACTTAAAAACATTACATGAAAATTTGAGAGGTGCGGTGAAAGCAGTCAGTACCTGGGGAAATTTATAGCATTGATTGCACATATTATGGAAAAAGAATTTAAAATCAACAACTAACCTACTTTTAGGAAGTTAAAGAAAAAAAAGCAATTTAATTGCAAAGAAGTGAAATAATAGGAATATAAATTATAAATCTTAAAGTAAAAAATTAAATTGTAAACAGAAAAATAGCAGATAAAGTCAAAAGATTTTTTTCTTTAAACACTAATAAAAACAGCTCTTACCAAGGATAGCTGAGAAAAAAAGTGAACACACACATTAACAATATTATAAATGATAAATGTCATTGATACTAACTCTGTGGATATTAAAAGAATAACAAAGGAACACTGGAAGCAAATCTGTGTCCACAGATTTGATTATTTAGATGAAAAGTATATGTTCCTTGAAAGGCACAAACCACCCAAAATTATACAAGGAGAAACAGATAATTTGAACTGATTTGCAACTACAGTAAAAAAAAGATTCAATAATTAATTCCTTCCAAGTAAGAATGTACCAGGCTCAAATGGTTTGATTGGTGAATGCTATCCAATTTCAATCACAGAGTGTTAGAAGTTCTTTTTTATCTCATCAAGAAAAGAGAAGCAAGGGACACACTCACTAATTCTAGAAGGCCAAATTTACTCTAGTACCAAGACCAGATAAAAACATTATGAGGAAAACTTTTGGCATGTATCTCTCATGAATACTGATGCAAAAATACCTAACAATGCATCAGCAAGTTGAATCCAACAATGTATAAAAATTATGCACACCACCAAGCGTAATATATTCCTATTATATAAGATTAGTTCAAAAGTTTAAATTTAGCATAATCTACATCAATGCAAAAGAAGACTAATCATATAATATCAACTGATGAAAAGCTTTACAAAATCCAACACTCATTTATGAAAAACAAAATAAAAAACTAACAACAGATGAACAAAATCTCAGTGAGGGAACATTCCTCAACTTTATGAAGAATACATATCAAAAAACATCATAACTATCAGAAATATGACACTTCATTCCTAAGATTATGAAGAACTTAAGGACAGTATTTATTACCGTGTTTATTCAATAATATATAGGAAATGCTGCTATCACAACATAATAAGAAAAGAAAAATGAAAGTATGCATAAGAGGGATCAAGAAAAAATACTTTGTAGATTATAATATCTCTATAGAACACACAAAGAAATGACCAAATTCTGGAATTAATAACTGAATATGGTAAGATCATAGGATACAAGATTTATATGCAAAAAAATTATTTTCCTTATGCTGGTAATGAACAATTGGGAGTAAATATTTTTAAAAAATTAAAACAGCATACATAGAAAAGGAAATAGGTAAGATATATCTAACAATAGGTGAATAGGATACACATATATGCAAAAAACTATAAAACTATGATGAAAGAAATAAAAGATCTAAATAAAAGGTGGACTATTTCATTCATGTATCAGGATATTCTATAATGTGATAATGCAGTTCTTCTCAACTTTATGTATAGATTGGACGCAACCTCACTCAAAAATTCATCAATCTCTCTCAGTCTCCATTTTTATCTTTCTTTGTCTTTGTCTCTGTCTGTCTGTCTCTCTCTATATATATACACACACACACACACACACATAGATAGATATAACTAATCTATCTATAAATTGTTAGATTGATTCTAAAGCTTATAAGAAAAAAACAAAAACAAACTGGCAGTCAAACACGATACTGAAAAGACCAAACTTGGAGGGTGTGCCTTATCTGATTTCAAGACTTAATACCAAACTGCAGCTGTCAAGACAGCACAGCATGAGTGAAAAGACATAGAGAATGCTTAAACAGAACAAAGTATCAAGATATAGACCCACAGAAATATAGTCAACTGACTTTAACAAAGAAGCAATGGCATTTCACTGGAGAAAGGATGTCATTTCCAGAAGTGGTGTTGGAACTTCTGGACTTACATATGTTTAAAAAAAAATAGATATTGCATCTTTCATTAAACTTTAAGTGAAAATGGATTTTTGGTCTAAATACAAATATAATTTTAAAATTTTAGAAGGAAACATAGAAAAGCTAGATGGATATGGACTTAGAGATGAAATTCTACAATGAAATAAAATACAGGTCTAAGAGCAAGATTCATGATAAAAAATACATTGTACTTATAAGAAGCTAAAAAAACCTTCTGCAATAAACACTACTAAGAGAGTGGAAAAATTATCGAGAAAATATACTAAAAACATGTATCTGATAAAGGTCTCATATTCAAAATGCACATAGAATACTTAGAATGCAATGACAACTGGAAAACAAAAAGTTCCATTTAAAAAATGGGTAAAAGATCTGCATAGTCACCTCACCAGAAAAGATAAACAGAAAACAATTATATAAAGCTATACTTAGCATCATTTGTCATTAGGGAATTACAAATGAAGACAACAGAGAGTTTCAGTACAAATCTATGAAAACTGCTTTAAAAAACCACTGGACATAGCAATTGTTAGTAAAGATGAAGAGCCACAGGAAGTCTTGTACATCTTTGGTGGGAATGCATGTTGGTGCAGCCATTTTGGACAGTAGGTTGATAATAACTCACAAAATAAAACATAAATCTTGCCATAAAGTCCAATGTTTATGTTCCTAGGTTTTTATCTAACTTATCTGAAAGATTACATCCATAAAACCTGCATGCACATATTTATGGGGTGATTAATGATAATCACCCCAAAACTAGAAGTAATCAAGACAGCTTTCAAAAAGCAAATGGATTAACTGTGGTACATCCATAAAATGAGATGTTATTCTGCAATAAAAAGTAATGACAGAATGAGAGGGGTGTTTGAGGGAGAATGGATACATGTATATGTATGGCTGAATCCCTTTGCTCTTCACCTGAAACTACCAAAACATTGTTAATCAGCTATAACCCTAATACAAATAGTTGTTTTTTAAAAGTAATGAACCTCAAGCCAAAAAAAAAAAAAAAAAAGATGAATCTTAAATACATATTGCTAAGTGAAAGAAATTTGTCTAAAAGCCTACATATTATATAATTTCAGTCATATAACATTCAGGAATAGCACAGTTATAGCTTTGATAAAGATACCAGTGGTTTCCAGAAGCTGTGGGAAAATAAAACATGCCAAAAAATACGCATATTGGTGACAGCATATCAAAAGCATATCCAAGAGACAGAGGCCAACTGAAGAAGCATACAGTGGCCAATGCTGGAACAATTTGAGCAACAAGAAAACATTAAAGTAGTATTAGTTTTTAACCCTAGTACAGAATAAAAATGTATGACACATATGGGTATAAGTGATTTAGTAAATAAAAATAAGTGAAAAAGAAGACATAAAATTCTGTGCACAGAGGCATTATACATAATTTATGTAGAAATTCCACCCTGATTTAGTAAATAAAAATAAGTGAAAAAGAAGACATAAAATTCTGTGCACAGAAGTGTTCTACATAATTTATGTAGAAATTCCACCCTGGAAGACCTGGAGTAAAATTTCCCAACCCTTAGACGTGCATGGCGCACTACAGTAAAGAAACTTGACAAACGGTACCTCTGTGAGGTAATCAAGGGTTTTACTTTTGAACTGTGGGGTTGGAGAAGACACTTGAGAGTCCCTTGGACTGCAAGATCAAACCAGTCAATCTTAAAGGAAATCAAGTCTGAAAGTTCATTGGAAGCTGAAAGTCCAATAATTTGGCCTCTTGATGTAGAGAATTGACTCATTGGAAAATACCCTGAGGCTGAGAAAGATTGAAGACAGAAGGAGAAGGGGATGACAGGATGAGATGGTTGGATGGCATCACCGACTCCATGGACATGAGTTTGAGTAAGCTCCAAGAGTTGGTGATGGACAGGGAAGCCTGGCATGCTGCAGTCCATGGGGCTGCAAAGAGTTGGACACCACTGAGGGACTGAACCGAACTGAGGGTAATCAAAGTCAACATCAACAATAAAAACCACTGATATGTTTGCAAAGTAACTGTCCTATGCTCCTCAAAACTGTCAAAGTCATCAAAAACAAGAAAAATCTGAGAAAGTGTCACAGCTGGGAGGAGCTGAAGGAGACATGCTAACTAAATTTAATGTGGCATCTTGGCAGGAATCCTGGAACAGGAAAAGGACACCAGATTAAAACTAAGAGAAAATTTAAAAAAAAAAAGGAAATCTGAATAATTTATGAACTTTTGTTAAAAATAATCCATCAATAATGTTTCACTAATTGCATTAAATGCACCATACTAATGTTAAGATGTTAATAACAGAGGGGACCAAATATAGAGTATACAATAGCTCTCTGTATCATCTTCACCTTTTTGCTATAACTCTAAATAAAACTGTTGTAAAACCTTTATATTCTTTATTTTTTAAAAAGAATTGATTATCCCCAAGAAATAAATGAAAAAAAAAATCTCCTGATAGCACATGCCATATTTCATATGTCTTTTTAAGCAGCATTATGCCAAAGCAAGGACATTTTTCCTCATTATCATTTCATCTAGTGCTTGCAAGAATATGACTAAGAAAAAGGACTAATGGATAAGTTAACATTGTAGCAATGAAGGATAAATGATAAATGCTTATTTTGCCCTTTTCTAAACTGTACTGTTTCAAATAGGCTAGAGTAATAGAAAATGTTATTTGGAATGCCTTATAATTTATGCACACTTTTTAAAAATAAATATTCTGTGACACAATGAAGTGAGATATCAACACAAAGAATCATGTAAATTAATTAATTTTCCCCTGATAGGTACTATTAGTGTGGTGCCAGAACTTTTCAGTAATTTGAGGTTAACTATTAATCTACTTTTAGCTGTGATGAATTTTCCTTTTAATCTTTCTCTGCTTTTTCTTAGACAAAACACTCAACTGTAAGGTTTTTATCATTTTCATAATTAAAAATACCAAAGCCTTTCTTGATATAACAAGTTTTTAAAATTATAGCAAGATGAAACTTATGTCTGTTATAACACAACTGATAGTTCTTTAGATAAATTAAGCCATTTGAAGCAACATGGATGCAACTAGAGATCATTATACTAAATGAAGTCAGAGAGAAAGACAAATACCCTATGATATCACTTATATGTGGAATTTAAAATATGACACCAATGAACCTATCTATGAAACAGAAGCAGAATGATGGACACTCTGAGTTTGGTATTGGCAGGTACAAACTGATATATATAGAATGGACAAGCGACAAAGTCCTACTGTGTAGCACAGGGAACGGTACTCAATATACTGTGATAGACCATAATAGAAAAGAGTACGAAAAATAATGTATATATGTATATGTATATGAGTCACTTTGCTGTATAGTAGTAATTAACACAATACTGCCATTCAACTATACTTGAGCAAAAATAAATTTTTAAATAAATAGGTATATTTTATTGCTAGAAGAGTAGATCTTAAAAGTTCTTACTACAAGAAAAAAATGTAACTGTATTGTGATGGATGTTAAATAATCTTATAGTGGTAATTACTTTGCAATATTTATGCATATCAAAACATGTTGTGTACCTAAAACTAACACAAAAATCTGTCAGTTATATCTCAATAAAAAATGTCAAACAACAAAAGGGGAATAAATCATTTGCAATGCACATTGAAATAAAGGGCTACTCTTTTTAATATATAAAAAGTCTTTATAAAAAATAAGAAAAGGATTAACAGCTTAATAGAAAATTGCCAGAAGTTCACAAGAATGGAATTTTATTTTATTTTAAATATATTAAAGAATTTTAAAATCAAAGCATTTATTTATAGTACATTAACATCAGGTGACAACATAGTGATTCAGTATTTTTACAGATAATTCTTCATTTATTACAAGATTTTGGTAATAATTCTCCATGTTATACAATATAACCTAGTTGCTTATGTATTTTATAGATAGTAGCTTCTGTCTCTAAATCCTGTACCCTAATTTGCCAAATTTTAGAGGTTTAATAAAGGTATAATAAGAATGTGTGTGTGCTAAATTGCCTCAGTCATGTCTGATTCTTTGTGACCCTATGGACCGTAGCCTGCTAGGCTTCTCTGTTCAGGCGATTCTCCAGGCAAGAATACTGGAGTGGGTTGCCATGCTCTCCTCCAGGGGAAATTCCTGACCCAGGGATAAAACTCATGTCTCGTATGTCTCCTGTTTTGGCAGGCAGGTTCTTTACAACTAGTGCGCCCTGGGAAGCTATAATAATGGTTATTGGTAAATCATTTATGTTATTGGAATATTACTTTGATTTATTTTCTATATCTTTGGTATCTTCCTTGCAAAAAATAATGGAAAATAATTTCAATGCTAGCTGAAAATTCAGTTTCCAATGTTTTACGTAGCGTACCAAGCCTACATGTATGTGGTTTCTAAAATTCAAATTAGAATTCCAAATATTCATTGAGGAGTGCTGTTGCCTCTGAAAGATTTTATAAATAATTATTTATCCTACACTTGATGGTCCAAAAGCAGAGAATGGTCTTTTTCTAAGAGAGAAATATAACTCTTTGACTTTATTTTTGATTTATGCTATGTTTGAAATGTTTTTAGCAAATTGAATCAGGGTAAGTGCTAAAAACTTGAGATGCAAGCAATTAAGAATAGGCTGTTATATTCCTGGGAACAAAAGTGACTTTATCCAAACCCTAACTTAAAACTAACTAGATGTTAAAGCTGGCTTCCCTGGTGCCTCAATGGTAAAGAATCTGCATGCCAACGCAGGAGATGCCAGTTTAGTTCCTGGATTGGGAAGGTCCCCGGAAAAGGAAATGGCAACTCACTCCAGTAATTTTGCCTGGAAAATCCCATTCACAGAGGAGCCTGGTGTGGGCTATTATCCATGGGGTCACAAAGAGTCTGACCACAATTCTAGCAATGGAACAACAACGTTCATCTCTACAGAAATCAATATTTATATATTTGTTTACATATATGTATTTTAATTTGACTTTCAAATCACAGTAATGTAATGGCAAAAACAGGTGATTTTGTTTCTATCATGACATTTTTATATTTCACACATGCTTTAATTGTATGACAATACAATTAAGTATTAGACAATATAAAAATCTATATTTTTTTCTTCACAATTAAATTTTAACAGGGTGATTCACTTCTCTCTTTCACTCTCTATGACTTATTTAAAAATAAGTTTCAGACATCTCTTGTCTCATTTCTTTCCAATTTTTTGTCTCATTACAATCCATAGAAAATAAGTTTTCCGCTCTTTAATTATCCATATAAATTTATATTAGTTTCTAATCTATTATATTCATTTAGAAAATTGATTTCCTCCCTATTATCTACTAGACTGTAAGCTTCTTAAATTTAGGGAAATATCTTTTTTCTAGAATTATTGTTATGTACTATGTGCTTATCAATGCTAGATATTTTTATTTATGATAACATTATTATTAATATATTGATTTATAATCTACAAATTTTGTGAGGTACAAATGTGAGTTACTACAGATGTAAATATATGTATTAATATGGCTTGGAGTAGGGATAGGCTTTATTTGATTATTAAGCAATTAAAAGGGGGCTATGGTGACTGAAGTTTTAATTTTGCTTAAGGTTAATTAGCTTAAGTTTATATTTAAATAACAAAATGTGGCTAGTGATTACCCAGTTACCCACAAAGGTCATAGTGTAGTTTCCTTATACGCTGCTGCTGCTAAGTCGCTTCAGTCGTTTCCAACTCTTTGAGACCCCATCGACTGTAACCTACCAGGCTCCTCTGTCCATGGGATTTTCCAGGCAAGAGTACTGGAGTGGGTTGCCATTTCCTTCTCCAAGTTTCCTTATATATTTTATCAATATACTGGGGGAGCAGGACAATAGCCAGCAGCCTAACTTTCAGGTAAGATCACATATAAAAGCTCATTACACACAATATCTAAGGAGATAAAGAGTGAACATAACCTGTATTCGCGTCCTTGTTTCTGTTTTGTTACTCAGTAGTGTCCAACTCTTTGAGACGACAGAGACTGTAGCCTGACAGATTTCTCTGTCCATGAGATTGCCCAGGAAAGAATGCTGGAGTGGGTTGCCATTTCCTTCTCCAGGGGAGCTTCCCAGTCCAGGGAGTGAACCGGTGTCTCCTACTTGGCAGGCAGATTCTTTACTACTGAGCCACCTTCCTAGGACTACCATGATAAAGTACTACAGATGGGGATGTAAATGGCAGAAATTTATTTTCTCATAGTCTTGGAGGCTAGAATTTCAAATCAGGGTGTTGGGAGGGTTGGTTTCATTTCTCTGAAGCCTTTCTCTTTGGCTAGTAGATAGCCATCTTCTTATGTTTTTACATGGCCGTCCTTCTGTTTTTGTCATAACCATTTCTTCATCTTATAAAGATAACAATCATATCAGATTAGGGTCACCCCAATGATCTCATTTTATGTTAGTTACCTCTCTAAAAGTCCTATATCCAAATGCAGTCACATGATGAGGTAAAGTGTATGCCTTCGACCTATGAATTTTCAGACAATTCAGGCCATAACCCAACCTGTATCAGCTACTGCTGCATGGCAAGCCATCACCAAGCAGCAATCACCTATTGCCTAATATCTAAAATACCTAAGGCTTCCCAGGTTGCACTAGTGGTAAAGAACCCACCTGCAAGTGCAAGAGATCTAAGTGATGTGGGTTCGATCCCTGGGATGGGAAGATCCCTGAAGGAAATGGAAACCCATTCCAGTATTTTTGGTTGGAATGGATAGAGGAGCCTGGTTGGCTACACAGTCCATAGGGTTGCAAAGAGTGGGGCACAACTGAGCAGACACACACAGACACATACAAAGTATCTGAACTTTGACTGATCTGGAATGAACTTAGACCAACAGTTACCATCCTCACTGCAGGTCTATAGGTCACTCTGTTTCAGACTCCAGAAGTTGGGATCAGTTTGCCTCCATATTATTTCTCTCATTCTTCTGGGGCAATGACTCTAGTTGGGAAATGCTAGTCCAGTTAATAGAATAGATACAGAAAAAAATAAAAGTGGATCACTCTTCTTAAAGCCTAGGATTAGAATGGAACTTTTGCACACTTATCATTGGCTAAGGCAAGTCTCATAGCTTAGCTTAAAGACAAAGGAAAGAGAAACTATATCTATGACAAGGATATGGAGTGAGTATCAGTTAGAATAGGGCATTCATTGAGACCACTAATGCAAATGATTAAATCTAGAGCACTTCATAGTAAACAACTGTTTTGTTGGTACCTATAAAACACCAGGGCTTCCCTGGAGGCTCAGATGGTAAAGAATCAGCCTGCATTGCAGGATTCTTGGATTCAATCTCTGGTTGAGGAAGATCCCCTGTAGAAGGGGATGGCAACCCACTCCAGTATTCTTGCCTGAAGAATCCCATGGATAGAGGAGCCTGACAGACTGCAGTCCGTGGTGTCAAAGAGTCAGACATCACTGAGCAACTACTCTACTACTGCTAATGCAATCTACCACAGAAGCCCTTATTCTTTGAAGGATGCATGGTTAAAGTCAAATGAGCTAAGTCCCATGATCAAATGGAACGGTAACACAGGATGTGGACAGAAAGAGAACATCCAACACCTTACAATGAAAGTGAGCATGGAGTGAAATTAAGTAGTATGTATGTATACTCAGTCACTCAGCTGTGTCCTACTCTTTGTGACCCTATGGGCTGTGGTCTGCCAGTCTCCTCTTCATGGAATTTTCCAGGCAAGAACACCGGTGTGGGTGCCATTTCTTAATCCAGGGGATCTTCCCAACCCATAAGATCCGATGGATCTAGGATAATTGCTGTGAAAATGTTCACGGCAAAGGTGCAAGTTGTGCAATCACCATGTCAGAAAAGGATGAGTATAATTAGAAGTCCTAGATTTGGGAAGGATGGAATAGCACTTGACTTGGAACTATTTGTGGATTCCATCTCAGTTATCATTAATACAAATAAGGAATAATCTGATACTATTTTATTTGTAGATTGTTTTAGATTACTTTTGTATTAGATTGTTTTACAACATTAAAAATGCAAGGGACATTTTTATTTTACATTGAGGAAAAGTAGCTGCAATTGAGGCCTTGTGGAATCATTCATATCCCTAATCTTTATGGATTATATGGAATAGAATATTAGCAGGGCTGCATTTATAATGCTTCCTTATGCCTGTGTTTGTTTTTCATTAATTATGTAAGATATCCTAATACTGCGTAAGTCCCAATGTGCTTCAGGCTGCTTTTCAAAATTTTATTTTTATGCATAAGGTCCACAATGGGGAACCCTAATCCTGAAGGAGGTATTTAATTTAGTTTTTTAGTGAATCAGAGAACACCATTTCCCCAAATCTCCTCTGCCTTTTTTACTGCTGACATCTCATTATCATTGTCTCCAAACTCAGTTTTAATTACACTTTATTAGTATATACAAAGCTATTAGCATTTGTCAGAATCCAAAACAAGTTTAAGAACAATGTGGAGTAAGTGTCCAAAGTAGTTTTTTTTTTTCCTTTCAAGACAATTTTTTCCTTAAGAAATGTTATGGATAGTTTCCCACATTGGCCTAATAAGACTTCTCTTTTTATAAGTTATTTTTTAGAATTATTTCCAACTGTATAACACATAAAATTATATTATTTAAAACTTTATATAAATTATGTAATGGGCTGAGTTTTGTTCCTCCCAAACACATATTGATGTCTTAACACTACCTCAGAATGGTGAAATTATAGACAGAGCTTTTATGGGGGCAGTTAAGGTTAATGAGGGCCATGAGTGTGCCCTCACAATAGGAGGAAATATAGACACAGGGACACATGTGCACAGGGGAATGACTATGCGGGGACACATAGGAAGACAGCCACCTATACCCAAGGAGAGAGAACTCAGAATGAAACTCTGCTACAACCTTGATCTTGGATTCTAGCTTTCTTCTCTTTTTTTTTCAATTTATTTATTTCTTAATTGAAGGATAATTGCTTTACAGAATTTTATTGTTTTCTGTCAAATGTCAACATGAACTAGCCATAGTTAAACATATCAGTTCATTTCAGTCACTCAGTTATGTCTGACTCTTTGCGACCCACGAACCACAGCATGCCAGGCCTCCCGGTTCATCACGAACTGCCGGAGTTTACCCAAACTCATGTCCATTGAGTCAATGATGCCATTGAACCATCTAATCCTCTGTTGTCCCATTCTCCTCCTGCCCTCAATCTTTCCCAGCATCAGAGTCTTTTCAAATGAGTCAGCTCTTCACTTCAGGTGGCCAAAGTATTCGGAATCGCAGCTTCAACATCAGTCCTTCCAATGAACACCCAGGACTGATCTCCTTTAGGATGGACTGGTTGAATCTCCTTGCATTCCAAGGGACTCTCAAGAGTCTTCTCCAACACCACAGTTCAAAAGCATCAATTCTTTGGCACTCAGCTTTCTTTATAGTCCAACTCTCACATCCATACATGACCATTGAAAAAACTATATCCTTGACTAGATGGACCTTTGTTGGCAAAGCAATGCCTCTGCTTTTTAATATTCTGTCTAGGTTGGTCATAAATTTTCTTCCAAGGGGTAAGCATCTTTTAATTTCATGGCTAAAATCCCCATCTGCAGTGATTTTAGCAGCCCCAAAAAGTAAAGTCAGCCACTGTCAATAAACTGTGGAAAACTCTTGAAGAGATGGGAATACCAGACCACCTAGCCTGCCTCTTGAGAAATCTGTATGCAGGTCAGGAAGCAACAGTTAGAACTGGACATGGAACAGCAAACTGGTTCCAAATAGGAAAAGGAGTACATCAAGGCTGTATATTGTCACCCTGCTTATTTAACTTATATGCAGAGTACATCATGAGAAAATGCTGGGCTGGAGGAAGCACAAGCTAGAATCAAGATTGCCAGGAGAAATATCAATAACCTCAGATATGCAGATGACACCACCCCTCTGGCAGAAAGTGAAGAACTAAAGAGCCCCTTGATGAAAGTGAAAGAGGAGAATGAAAAAGTTGACTTAAAGCTCAACATTCATAAAACTAAGATCATGGCATCTCATCCCATCACTTCATGGGAAATAGATGGGGGGAAACAGAACAGTGACTGACTTTATTTTTCTGGGCTCCAAAATCACTGTAGATCGTGATTGCAGCCATGAAATTTAAAAAAAAAAACAGATGCTTACTCCTTGAAAGGAAAGTTATGACCAACCTAGACAGCATATTAAAAAGCAGAGACATTACTTTGCCAACAAAGGTCTGTGTAGTCAAGGCTATGGTTTTTCCAGTGGTCATGTATGGATGTAAGAGTTGGACTATAAAGAAAGCTGAGCACTGAAGAATTGATGCTTTTGAACTGTGGTGTTGGAGAAGGCTCTTGAGAGTCCCTTGGACTCCAAAGAGTTCCAACCAGTCTATCCTAAAGGAGATCAGTCCTGGGTGTTCATTGGAAGGACTGATATTGAAGCTGCATCTCCAATGCTTTGGTCATCTAATGCGAAGATCTGACTCATTTGAAAAGGCCCTGATGTTGGGAAGGATTGAGGGCAGGAGGAGTAGGGGACAACAGAGGATGAGATGGTTGGATGGCATTACTGACCCGATGGACATGGGTTTGGGTGGACTCCAGGAGTTCATGATGGACAGGGAGGCCTGGCATGCTGCGGTTCAAGGGGTCACAAAGAGTCGGGCACAACTGAGTGACTGAACCGAACTGAACTGATGGTGGTCTGATAGAGTGAGTTTGGAAGTGTTCCTTCTACTTTGACTTGACTACTTCCTTTTCCATGTTGGGGAAATTTTCAACTATAATGTCTTAAAAATTTTCTCATACCCTTTCATTTTCTCTTCTTCTTCTGGGACCTCTATAATTCAAATGTTGGTGTGTTTGATATTGTTGCAGAGGTCTCTGAGACTATCCACAGTTCTTTTCATTGTTTTTACTTTTTTCTGCTCTTCAGAAGTTATTCCCACCATTTTATCTCCCAGCTCACTGATTCACTCTTCTCCTTCAGATATTCTGCTCTTGATTCCTTCTAGAGTATTAATTTCAGAAATTGTGTTGTTTGTCTTGGTATGTTTATTCTTTAATTCCTCTAGGTCTTTGTTAACTGATTCTTGCATGCTATCCATTCTGTTTTCAAGGTTTTTGATGATCTTTACTATCATTATTCTGAATTCTTTTTCAGATTGTTTGCCTATTTCTTCATTTATTTGGACTTCTGTGTTTCTAGTTTTTTCCTTCATTTGGGCAGTATTTCTCCTGTTTTCATTTTTTTTTTTAACTTGTTGTGTTTGAGGTATCCTTTCCCCAGGCTTCAAGGTTGAATTCTTTGTTCCTTTGGTTTCTTCCCTCCTAAGATTGGTCCTGTGTTTTGTGTAAGCTTAGTACAGGGTGAAATTTGTGCTGAGTTTGTTTTCTTTTTCTTCCTCTGATGGGCAAGAATGATTGGGTTTGTATTTTTGCTTTGTTTGTTGTTTAGATGAGGTGTCCTGAACAAGGTGCTACTGGTGGTTGGGTGATGCTGGGTCCTGTATTCAAGTGGTTTCCTTTGTGGGAGTTCTCACTATCTGATACTCCCCAGGGTTGGTTCTCTGGTAGCCTAGGGTCTTGGAATCAGTGCTTCCACTCCAAAGGCTCAGGGCTTGATCTCTGATCAGGAATGAACATTCCACAAGTGGTTTGTTATGGCATTGAACGAGATTAAAATAAATACCCAAAGATGAGAAACCAAAGATGAACCCCAGTACTTCCATTTGTGGCAGTTACAAAATCAGGCAAATAATAATTTAAAATAATGGAATATACACATACAGATATACACCCATAAGCAAAATCAAAACAGTCCAACCAAAATAAAGTGCAATGTATTGACCCAGCAAACAAAGGAAACCAAAAATGATATCTACCAGTTAAGAACATAGCTAACTAAAGCACAAATTAGAAAACAAAACTAAAGCAAGGGCCAAGTGGGGAATAAAACAATGAAAACAGAACTGGGAAATATGTTGAGAGGAAAGGAAAGAAAGAAAGAACAGATATGCAAAGTTAGACAGAGGTAGATGAAGATTTATGTACATTAAAGATTAACTGCAGAAACATGTATATTATCTAGAGCGAAACAGATCACCAGCCCAGGTTGGGTGCATGAGACAAGTGCTCGGGCCTGGTGCACTGGGAAGACCCAGAGGGATCGGGTGGAGAGGGAGGTGGGATGGGGGACCGGGATGGGGAATACATGTAAATCCATGGCTAATTCATTTCAATGTATGACAAAAACCACTGCAATGTTGTAATAATAAATAATAAAAATAAATGAAAAAAAAAAGATTAACTGCAAGGGAAAAGAACAGTAGGAAAAGCAAACAAAGGAATAAATGCAGAATAATCATAATAATAGGTTTTAAAAGATTAAAAATTGAGATTTATTTTAAAAAAAAACTGGAAATAGAACTGCCATATGACCCAGCAATCCCACTTCTGGGCATACACACCGAGGAAACCAGATCTGAAAGAGACACGTGCACCCCAATGTTCATTGCAGCACTGCTTATAATAGCCAGGACATGGAAGCAACCTAGATGCCCATCAGCAGATGAATGGATAAGGAAGCTGTGGTACATATACACCATGGAATATTACTCAGCCATTAAAAAGAATTCATTTGAATCAGTTCTAATGAGATGGATGAAACTGGAGCCCATTATACAGGGTGAAGTAAGCCAGAAAGATAAAGACCAATACAGTATACTAACACATATATATGGAATTTAGAAAGTTGGTAACGATGACCCTATATGCAAAACAGAAAAAGAGACACAGATGTACAGAACAGACTTTTGGACTCTGTGGGAGAAGGTGAGGGTGGGATGTTTCAAGAGAACAGCATCGAAACATGTATATTATCTAGGGTGAAACAGATCACCAGCCCAGGTTGGATGCATGAGACAAGTGCTCAGACCTTGTGCACTGGGATGATCCAGAGGGATGGGGTGGAGAGAGAGGTAGGAGGGGGGATCGGGATGGGGAACACATGTAAATCCATGGCTGATTCATGCCAATGTATGGCAAAAACCACTACAATATTGTAAAGTAATTGGCCTCCAACTAATAAAAATAAATGGAAAAAAAAAGAAAGAAAAAAATTAAAAATTAAAATAAAAAAAGAGGAAAGGAAAGAAAAAAAAAAAAAAGTAAAACTCCAAAAAACTGCAAAAGTGCAGTGTAGAGGCAGAGATTTATAACAACAATAAAAAGTGTGATTTAAAAAAAAAAAAAAACTTGAAAACTTAATTAGATTTCATAGTGCCAATAAAATTGACAACTACAGCAGTGGGATTAAAAAAAGGAAAAGAAAAGAAAATGCCAAAAGAAAAAAGAATCCAAAAGAAACTACAGAATGAGTCAAAACATAAGAAGAATACATGCTTTACTTGAGTCACTGTTGTCAGGGTTCTTTCTCTTGCTGGGAGTCACAGTCCACCTCACCTCCGTAGGATGCCCTCCAACTCTGTGCTGATTGCTGGACCTGCTGAATCTGGCAGCTCAGATTATAATCTAGTCCTACTCCTGTGTGTTCTTGCCTCCAGTGTCCACAACTATCAGAACTAGTGTGTTTTCTTTTGTGGGAGCTCTCAATGTCCTTTATACATTCCACAGACACAGAGTCTGCCTAGTTGATTGTGTGGATTTAATCTGCAGTTTATATAGCTGGTGGGAAGGTTTTTTTAATCTTCTTCCTTAGCCACAATGCGCCTGGTTTTTAATTTATTTGTTGTGGTTTTATTTCCAGCTCTTCATGTGGGTCGTACACTTTATTTCCCCCTTCATGTGGGTCCTACACTGGGGTTTGCACATGAGGCTGCCCTGGAGGACTCGGGTCTGCCCCAGTGAGTGCCAGGTGCAGAGGTGGTGCAGCTGCGTGGGTCACAGGGGTTCCGGCAGCACTGGGTACGCAGGGGAGTTGGCGGTTAGGCCAGCAGGAGGTATAGTGCTCTAGAGGGGTATGGCAACCAGTATTAACCAATACACTCCAGCACTCGTCTAGAGAACCCCCTGACAGAGAAGCCTGGAAGGCCACAGTCCACAGAGTCCCAAAGAGTTGGCAGCTCTGCCCCAGTGAGGGTTGAATGTGAAGGTGGTGCAGATGCTTAAGTCGAGGGGACCCTGGTGATGCCAACTGTGCAGGATTGCCTCAACTGCAGGAGTTATGGCCCTATCAGAGTCTTTTTATGAACCTCTGGTAGCTGGCGATCAGAAGGCCTCTTTGGCTGGTCTTTCTCCATAGCTTTGCCGGTTCAGGCTCTTAGAGGGCTCCCTTGCTTGGGGTCCTTCTCTGTTGTTCAGCACATCAGGCACAATGACACCCCCCCCCCTCCCCTTGGCTGGTGCACTACTTTGTAGATCAGCTTATCAGGAACTTTAAGGGGCACCCTGGGTGGGGTCCTACTCTGTAGTTCAGTGAGTCAGGTACTTGATAGGCCAGCCTCTCTAAAGTTCAGCTGCTGATGCTGGTGTGTGAGGAGAGAGAGGCTATGGAGATGGCTCCACTCCCTACACGTGACTCAGCAGCATCGCCTTGCTTCCCTGACTGCCTGGCTTTCCTCCACAGGCATTTCCCACCACAGCCTCCTCCCTCACCTCCCCTCAGTCCGTTCTCATTGTCAACAGCGGCCCTCGCCCTGGGATTGCTCCACAATCCCTACACTCCAGGTCCCGGCCACCATGCCTTGTAGGGGACCCGCATCTCTGTCTGGGGTATGTATGGTTACAGCAAGGACTGTCTGATTCTCATTCCACTTTTGCTGCCACAGATCAGCTGTTTCACTCTCAGCCTTAAATATTTCTCTTCTGACTCAGATAACTGCCCCGATGTGGGGATCGGACCCCTGCTTCAGTTCCCTGACCCACTGAGGGCAGGTCCATTCCTACTAACACCCCCGTTTTTCCCCCTAGATCCTTCATCCTACCAAGTTTTGTGTGGTTCTATATTTTCTTTCCTGCTGGCCAGGTACTCTCGTCTGCTCTCCGCTGGTGTTCTGCATGCACTTCAGTGTCTGAAGGTGTATTCCTGATGTATCTCCATGTTCACCTACTCCTCTGCCATCTTGTTCTCCTAGCTTTCTTAATTATGAGAGAATACACTTCTGTGATTTTTGCCACCTAGTCTATAGTACTTTCTTATGGAGGCACTAGCAAATTAACACAGAGAGTAATATCAAGAATATAACACAAGGAAGAGAAAGACTGTCTCTGGCAATCATCTATTCACCTATTCTAGAAAAACCCAGGGAAAATGTAGAATCATAAAGATATATTATAGATAAATCAAGGTTAATACCACATACATAGCCCCTAGTTAAGAGAAACTTTTTAATGGCTATGTTCTGTATGTGCATGTTGGCTGAGTTGTATCTGACTCTTTGTGACCCCATGGACTATAGCCTGCCAGGCACATTTGTCCCTGGAATTTACCCAGGCAAGAATATTGGAATAAGTTGCATTTTCCTCCTCCAGAGGATTTTCCTGACTCAAGATAGAACCTACATCTCCTGCATCTCCTGCATGGGCAGGCAGATTCTTTATCACCAAGCCACCTGGGAAGCACCTATGTTCTGAATAAAGACAACTTAATGCCTACTCAGCATCATGTGAATTAATTAGGCAGTGAAATTTCCAAACAAACAGAAATGGTACTAAGCATCTCAGTTCTCTGCACAATGTGAACTGAGTAATGAAAGTACTAAAAGTAATGAAATTATCAGTGTAGTAGGACATTTGGGGCTGAAAAAAAAACCAACATGAAATATGTCAAAGATGACAACAACAGAAAAAGCTATATACAAAAGACATTTATGAATAATTAAACATTATAAGTTAACTGAAGCCATAAAGCAAAAAAGACCTCATGAAATGATGATGTTTGGGGATTACAAAAGAAAAAAACAGAGAATGATAAACATAAAGGGTGTAGGGAAGTCCAAGACATCTTAATTAGAGTTGGTCAATAAGATTCTATTGCTGAAGAAATAACAACATACTCTAGTGGCTGAGGCTTAGCTTGGGGATCAAATCCAGGTCTCCCACATTACACGCAGATATTTTACCAGCTGAGCCACAAGGGAAGCCCAAAAATACTAGATTGGGTGGCCTATCCCTTTTCCAACGGATCTTCCTGTCCCAGAAATCGAACTGTGGTCTCCTTCATTGCAGGGGGATTCTTCACCAACTGAGCTATCAGGGAAGCAGTGGTATATTTTTATAATACTTGAACTCTTTCAGTTGTGGACAGGGGCAATTGAGTGACAGTTCCAGATTATGCATGAAATTTCAGACATTTTTCTTTTAATACAGCTACATTGCTTGAAGGAACATTCATGGATATAACACAAAGAGTTCATAGAATTGTGCTAGAGGGGTCAGACTTAATTAGAGGGCAGGAGACCTGTGTCTCTATACTGAGTATCATGAAAGCATGGAATTAAATTACAAAATGCAATATATTGGGTATTAATAAACCATTATGTCAACATCATACTGTGATACAAGTACTATTAGTTACACTTGAAAAGTGAGTTTACCTTTGGACAATATGAACATTTTAACAACATCAAGTCTTTCAATCCATGAACACAAGATGTTTTTCCATGCCTCTTTTAAAATTTCTCTCATACATGATTTTTAGTTCTCAGTGTACAAGTCTTTCACCTCTTTGGTTAAGTTTACTCCTAAATATTTTATTCTTTTTCATGTAATTATAAATGGAATTGCTTTTTTAAAAATTTCTTTATTGAATGGTTTATTATTAATGTAAGAAAACCCCACTGATATTTCTATGTTGATTTCATATTCTGCAACTTTATTAATATTCTTTTATTAGTTCTGACATTCTCTTTTGTAGAGTCTTTAGGTTTTTCTATGTATAAGAAACTAGAGATAATTTACTTTTTTCCTTTATGTTTTGGATATCTTTTAAAAATTTTTCTTTCCTGAATAATTACTCTGGCTGGAACTTCCAGTACTATACTGAAAAGAAGTGGTAGAGTGGGCATTCTTGTCTTATTCTTGATGTTAAAGATCTAAAACCTGCTTTTCACTGTTGAGTATGATGTTAGCTGTGGACTTTTTACATAATGTCCATATTACCCAAAGTGATATACAGATTCAATGGAATCTCTATTAAAATCCCAGTGACTTTTTTTTTTACAAAAACAGAAAAATCATTCCTAAAACTCATATGGAATCACAAAAAATACTGAATAACTTAAGTAATCTTTAGTTGGAGGGCAACTTACATCTGAATTTCAAAATATATTGTGAAGTAATACTACAGTAATTGAAACTGTATAGTACTGACATAAAAATAGTCATGTAGACCAATAGAGCATAATATTGATAGAGAGTCCAGAAATAAACCCACACACTTCACTGAAGATGCGAAGAGTACATAACAAGGATACAATAGTCTCTTCAACAAGTAGTGTTGAGAAAATGACATGATCACAAGAAAAAGAATGAAAGTAGACTCAATTTTATGACATACATAAAAACCAACTCAAAATGGATTGAAGACTTAAACATAAGATCTGGAGTTACAAAAGTCCTAGAAAAAATATAGAAAATACAATTATTGAAGTTAATATCTGAAACGATTCTTTTGGATATGAAACTAAAAGCATTGGTAACAAAAGTAAAATTAGAGATGAGAGGATACAAAAAAGCTTCTACAGAGCAAAGGAAAAAATAAACACAGTGAAATGTGTAAACAAGGAATGAGAAAAAATTTGCAAATTATATATCAGTTCAGTTCAGTCGCTCAGTTGTGTCCGACTCTTTGCGACCCCATGAATCGCAGCACTCCAGGCCTCCCTGTCCATCACCAACTCCTGGAGTTTACTCAGACTCATGTCCATCGAGTCAGTGATGCCATCCAGCCATCTCATCCTCTGTCGTGCTCTTCTCCTCCTGCCCCCAATCCCTCCCAGCATCAGGGCCTTTTCCAAAGAGTCAACTCTTCACATGAGGTGGCCAAAGTACTGGAGTTTCAGCTTCAGCATCAGTCCTTCCAATGAAAAGCCAGGACTGATCTCCTTCAGGATGGACTGGTTGGATCCTTTTGCAGTCCAAGGGACTCTCAAGACTCTTCTCCAACACCCACAGTTCAAAAGCATCAATTTTTTGGCTCTCAGCTTTCTTCACAGTCCAACTCTCACATCCATACATGACCACTGGAAAACCCATAGCCTTGACTAGACAGACCTTTGTTGGCAAAGTAATGTCTCTGCTTTTTAATATGATATCTAGGTTGGTCATCACTTTCCTTCCAAGGAGTAAGTGTCTTTTAATTTCATGGGTGCAGTCACCATCTGCAGTGATTTTGGAGCCCCCAAAAATAAAGTATGACACTGTTTCCACTGTCTCCCCATCTATTTCCCATGAGATGATGGTACCAGATGCCATGATCTTAGTTTTCTGAATGTTAAGCTTTAGGGGTTAATGTTGAAAATATATATGGAACTACTATAATTAGGTAGAAAAAATATAAAAACTCATTTTAAAAATGGGTCCATGATTAGAATAGATATTTCTCCAAAGAAGACACATAAATGATCAATAGGCATAAGAAAAGATGTTCAACATCCCTAATCATCTAGGAAATGAAAATCAAAATTATAATGACATATGACCCAGAGCAGTTAGAGTAGCTACTATCAAAATCACAGGGGGAAAAACTAAACAATTGTCAGTGAGAATGTGGGGAAATTGGAACTCTTGCACATTTTTGGTGATAATGTAAAATGGTGAAAAAACTACAGTTTCCTCAAAAAATTTAAAATAGTATCATATGATCCAGCAATCCTACTTCTGGGTAAATACATCCAAAATAATTGAAATCAGGATTTTGAACAGATATCTGCACTTTTACTGTAGCATTGACAAGATATGGAAACAACACAAATGTCCATCAGAATGAATGGATAAAGTAAATGTGCCATGTGCATAGCTATATTATTCAAGCTTAAAAAGGATGGAGATTTTGCCATATGTGACAACATTTAACAAACTAGAGGGTATTATGCTAAATGATATAATCCAGTCACAAAAAGACAAATCCTGAGTGATTCCACTTATATGAGATATCTTAAATACTCAAACTATTAGAAATAAGTAAATAGTGATTGCCGGGGTGGTGGGGAGAGTAAATGGGGAGTTGCCATTCAACAGTTTTGCAAGGAAAAATAAAGAGGCTGGAAAAGAATGGCTGTGACAGAGGTTCAGTAACATGAATATACTTCAATGCCACTCACCTGAACACTTAAAAATGGTTAAGGCAGCAAATTTCATTGTTGTGTGCCTCAACTATACTAAAAATAAGTTAGTTTACAAAAAGATAAATATCTTACAGAGCTGTAAGATATGCAGAAGAACTATATAAAAAAGATCTTCATGACCCAGATAATCACAATGGTGTGATCATCATCTAGAGCCAGACATCCTGGAATGTGAAGTCAAGTGGGCCTTAGAAAGCATCACTACAAACAAAGCTAGTGGAGGTGATGGAATTCCAGTTGAGCTGTTTCAAATCCTGAAAGATGATGCTGTGAAAGTGCTGCATTCAATATGCCAGTAAATCTGGAAAATTCAGCAGTGGCCACAGGACTGGAAAAGTTCTGTTTTCATTCCAATCCCTAAGAAAGGCAATCCTAAAGAATGCTCAAACTACCGCACAATTGCACTCGTCTCACAAGCTAGTAAAGTAATGCTTAAAATTCTCCAAGCCAGGCTTCAGCAATACGTGAACTGAGAATTTCCAGATGTTCAAGCTGGTTTTAGAAAAGGTAGAGAAACCAGAGACCAAATTGCCAATATCCACTGGATCATCAAAAAAGCAAGAGAGTTCCAGAAAAACATCTATTTCTGCTTTATTGACTACGTGAAAGCCTTAGACTGTGTGGATCACAATAAACTGTGGAAAATTCTGAAGGAGATGGGAATACCAGACCACCTGACCAGCCTTTTGAGAAACCTGTATGCAGGTCAAGAAGCAACAGTTAGAACTGGACATGGAACAACAGACTGGTTACAAACAGGAAAAGGAGTACATCAAGACTGTATATTGTCACCCTGCTTATTCAACGTATATGCAGAGTACATCATTAGAAATGCTGGGCTGGAAGAAGCAAAAGCTGGAATTAATATGGCTGGGAGAAATCTCAATAACCTCAGATATGCAGATGACACCACCCTTATGGCAGAAAGTGAAGAGGAAATAAAAAGACTCTTGATGAAAGTGAAAGAGGAGAGTGAAAAAGTTTGCTTAAAGCTTAACATTCAGAAAACTAAGATCATGGCATCTGGTCCCATCACCTCATGGGAAATAGATGGGGAGACAGTGGAAACAGTGTCAGACTTTATTTTTGGGGGGCTCCAAAATCACTGCAGATGGTGACTGCACCCATGAAATTAAAAGACACTTACTCCTTGGAAGGAAAGTGATGACCAACCTAGATATCATATTAAAAAGCAGAGACATTACTTTGCCAACAAAGGTCTGTCTAGTCAAGGCTATGGGTTTTCCAGTGGTCATGTATGGATGTGAGAGTTGGACTGTGAAGAAAGCTGAGAGCCAAAAAATTGATGCTTTTGAACTGTGGGTGTTGGAGAAGAGTCTTGAGAGTCCCTTGGACTGCAAGGAGATCCAACCAGACCATCCTAAAGGAGACCAGTCCTGGGGGTTCATTGGTAGGACTGATGCTGAAGCTGAAACTTCAGTACTTTGGCCACCTCATGCCAAGACTTGACTCATTGGAAAAGAACCTATTGCTGCGAGGGATTGGGGGCAGGAGGAGAAGGGGACGACAGAGGATGAGATGGCTGGATGGCATCACCGACTCGATGCACATGAGTTTGGGTGAACTCCGGGAGTTGGTGATGGACAAGGAGTCCTGGCGTGCTGTGATTCATGGGGTCACAAAGAGTCAGACACGACTGAGGGGCGGAACTGAACTGAACTGACGATGCCAGAATGCGAATGCATATTTCTCTTATTCTAGTTTCTACTATTCTAATTACTAGGCTCTTATCAGATTTAAGACCTATGGTGACTCTGTGGTAAACAAAAAAGTATATCATGAAAGTGCAAAAGATATTTTGTTACTTGGAATGATACTGTGCTTTCTGTGAGTTAATTTGAAAAAATAAAATATAAAGTTACTTTAAGGAAAAGCAAAGGAAATTCGTATACAGACACATTTACCAACAGGCAGTCATTTCACCACTTATTAATGAGTACTTTTCTTTTCAGTGTAAATAATGCAGAGGAAATTATGGATCACCACCTACCTAAAGTCTGCAAATCCAGTTGAAAGGACATGGTTATCACTTTTATCTTAACAGTAAGCAGAAATGTCATGCTGTTCACTATCCAGTACCTCATTGACTAAAATGTAACGTCATCTATGGAGGCAATCTATTTATTTTCCCTATAGTCTGAAAATTATATGGAACCCAAAATTGTCCTCGAACCTATGTAATCTAACTCACACTTAGAAATGCATCATATTAATGTATGATGCTAATAATAACCTTTTTAATATGTATCATGACCACCTGAAGCACTTAAACAAAGAGTAACTTGTTTAAAAGTGAAAAACCATTTTCAGGTTTCTCATAAAGTTTAATAAATTTGGTATTTTGACATGAAAAAATTTTTTTCACTAGAGGAAGGCAGAAAAATATGTTTGTGTGTCTTTCACTTGACACATAAATCTAATTATCATTGAGTTAAACTTCCATATCAGTATTAGTTACAATGAGCTTGCAATTTAATTGTATATAGCTAAAGGATTAATTGATCAAATTCACAGTGCAATGTGCACATCATTTGCAAAAGGTGAGGGCTTGAAAATACCAATCCCAGAAATCATAGGTCTATCCTCACAAGTGGAAATTGCTTGATTCAACAGATTTTCCACTAGCTATAGTTTTTATAACTTAGTCATGAATAAATTATATTTAGCAACATAATACTAACAATATTTTAAACATTATTCAGATAATATTTAAAACATTTTTATTTTAAATATTATATTGGATGTCATTTGAATGAATGAGAAAGGTCCCCAGTTGCATCAATAATTTATTCTTCAAGACCTAGAGATCATCATACTAAGTGAAAGTCAGACACAGAGGCAGAAATATCATATGACATCCCTTATATGTGGAATCTGAAAAGAAATGATACAAATCAACTTAATTACAAAACAGACTCACAGACTTAGAAACAAATGTATGGTTGCTGGGGGAAGGGATAGGGACTTTGGGAAGATCACTGCTATATTTAAAATGGATAACCATCAAAGACCTATTGTATGTCACACAGATCTCTGCTTATTGTTATGAACCAGCCTGGATGGGTTGGGGGAGGGGGTGGTTTGAGGGAGAATGGATACACTTATATGTATGGTTCAGCCCCTTCGCTGTTCATCTGAAACTACCACAATATTGTCAATTGGCTATGCTCCAATACAAATTGTTATGGTGTTAAAAAGTAAATAAAATTCTTAAAAATAATTTATTCTTTATTGATTTGCTTAGTGAGGAAAGCTTGTACAAATAGATTTAACAGTTAGTGTTGGGATTTTAAGAAAAGTATGTGTAGGGTATATTCTTGGAAGCTTCTATAAGCTATTTCTCCTTTCTCTGCTGTCACAATTCTGACTTTCTTAATGCATACCCTCAGGCACGAAACATGATGCTTTAAGCCAGTCATGAAACTATCATTCCATGTTAAGTTTTTCATGCAACTACAGATATCCAGTTAAACATGTTCTAGGCAGAGGAACCAGAGATCAAATTGCCAACATCCATGGGATCATAGAAAAAGCAAGAGAGTTCCAGAAAAACATCTACTTCTGCTTTATTGACTACACCAAAACCTTTGACTGTGTGGATCAAAACAAACTGTGGAAAATTCCTAAAGAAATGGCAATACCAGACCACTTTACCTGCCTCCTGAGAATCTGTATGCAAGTCAAGAAGCAACAGTTAGAACTGGACATAGAACAATAAACTAGTTTCAAACCAGGAGAG
Source organism: Odocoileus virginianus (assembly GCF_023699985.2). Classification (NCBI taxonomy): domain Eukaryota; kingdom Metazoa; phylum Chordata; class Mammalia; order Artiodactyla; family Cervidae; genus Odocoileus; species Odocoileus virginianus. Next base: position 63,391,830 of record NC_069684.1, read on the forward strand.
GAGTACGTCAAGGCTGTATATTGTCACCCTGCTTATTTAACTATGCAGAGTACACCAAGCAAAATGCCAGGCTGGATGAAGCACAGGCTGGAATCAAGATTGCTGGGAGAAATATCAATAACCTCAGATATGCAGATGACACCACCCTTATGGCAGAAAGCGAAGAACTAAAGTGCCTCTTGATGAAAGTGAAAGAGGGGAGTGAAACAGTTGGCTTAAAATGAAACATTAAAAAAACTAAGATTATGACATCTGGTTCCATCACTTCATGGCAAATAGACAGGGAAACAATGGAAACAGTGAGAGACTTTATTTTGGGAGGCTCCAAAATCACTGCAGTTGATGACTGCAGCCATGAAATTAAAAGATGCTTGCCCCTTGGAAGAAAAGCTACAACCAACCTAGACAGCATATTACAAAGCAGAGGCATTACTTTGCCAACAAAGGTCCATCTAGTCAAACCTATGGTTTTTCCAGTAGTCATGTATGGATGTGAGAGTTGGACTATTAAGATAGCTGAGCACCGAAGAATTGATGCTTTGGAACTGCAGTGTTGGAGAAGACTCTTGAGAGTCCCTTGGACTGCATGAAGATCCAACCAGTCCATCCTAAAGGAGATCACTCCTGAATGTTCATTGGAAGGACTGATGCTGAAGCTGAGACTCCAGTACTCTGTCCACCTGATGCGAAGAATTGACTCATTGGAAAAGACCCAGATACTGGGAAAGATTGAAGGCAGAAGGAGGATGGGACAACAGAGGATGAAATGGTTGGATGGCATCACTGACTCGATGGACATGAGTTTGAGCAAACTCTGGGAGTTGGTGATGGTCATGGAAACTTGGCCTGCTACAGTCCATGGGGTCACAAAGAATCAGACAAAACTGAGTGACTAAACTGAACTGAGTGAATAGAAGGTATGGTCAGGAATGTTGTGTGCATCAGAGGTTAATAAATGGTTTTCATTTAAAAAAAAAAAGTAATTACAAGAGGAGGAATGCTTTTATCTATGTTCTCCTTTACTTTTGGGGATGTCTGTTTGTGGGGAGTGGCAGTTATCTTACAAGTCTCATGAAATGTGTAAGTGTTAGTCGCTCAGTAGTGTCCGATTCTTTGAGACCCCATGGGTTGCAGACCACCAGGCTTCTCAGTTCATAGAATTCTCCAGACAAGATACTGGAGTGGGTAGCCATGCCCTTCTCTTTTGATTAATACTTCCTTGATTTTAAAATCAAAACCAAGAAACTAAGATCAATTTGACAGAGTATGGTTCAGAATAGCTAGGAAGACTGACATCTGGCATTGACCAAAATTTGGATGCAGATGACTCATTTTACCTGGTTTGCTCATATATTTTATGAGGAAATTATGCAAATATATTTTCATAGGATGAATCTAGCTCCTAAATCTGTGATTAAAGGATCCCAAAAGAGTGACTATTCTGATAACAAATTAAACCGACCTGTCAGTATCAGGAAAAAACAAACAAACAAACAAAAAACAGTTATCAAACAGGTAACTGTTTGGTAAAACCTAAAAACTTGAGTCTAAGTGGTAGGAAAGTTTTAGGAATGTTCTTAACAAAATAAACAGAACAGCTTATATGAATCAAAACATGCTAGTGACCAAAGTTTTTTAACTACAAACTCTCTTAGCAAGCCATTTAACTTATTGAAGGTACAAAATTAAAATGTTTCTTTCAGCTTAAATTCACCTGGATATAAGTATTTGGAGCATGGAAAAAAAAAAATCTGCCCTCCTCTTGCCTAAAAAAAACAAAAAGTTAAAAAAATAATATCCTAATGCCATGATCAATAGATCCTTAAATATGTATAGTCCTTTGTCATTTGAGTAATACAATACTACAGTACTCTCTCTTATTTTTCCTCTAGAATTCCCTGGTTATTTCCTCAACAAATACATCCCCATGATGATTAGTTTTACCTGTCAACTTTACTGAGCTAAGAAATACCCAGATAGTTGATAGAACAATTTCTGGGTGTGTCTATAAGAGTGTTCTGGAAGAGATTAGCATTTGATTCAGTAGTCTAAAAGAGCAAAGATCACTCTCATTAATGTAAGTGGGCACCATCTAATCCATCAAGAGCATAAAGGTGAAGTAAGAGCCAATTTCCTCCCACCCTGCTTCCTCTCTTCCCCTCTCCCACTCTCCCTCTCTTTTTGAGCTAGAATGTTTATTTTTTGCTATTGGACATCAGAACTCTTGGTTCTGAGACTTTTGGGATGTGGGACCACCTCTTCCCACTTCTCAGGCTTTTGACCTTGAACTTGAAGCTATATCATCAGTTTCCTTGGATCTCCAGCCTTCAAACACAGTCTGAGTTATAACTGCTCCTCTGATCTCCAGCTTGTAGACAGCAGGACTTTGTGACTTCCATAACTGTGGAACCTATTACTACAACCTCTGTCCTTCTCTCTCATATATATCATCTCCTACTGGTTCCTTTTCTCTGAAGAACACTGACTAATGCAATCCCTTTACTGAGTTAAACTTGATAAGTTTTGAGGATCAAGTCCCATTTAACTTTTTGCTAGGTTTGTATCATGTTTCAATAGGATTTAAAAAATTTAATTGCATTTAAAAAATAGATTTGGCTTCCCTTGTAGCTCAGTCGATAAAGAATATGCCTGCAGTGCAGGAGAGCCAGATTTGATTCCTGGATTGGGAAGATTCCCTGGAAGGAAATGGCAACCCGCTCCAGTATACGTGCCTGAAGAATCCCATGAATGGAAGAGCTTGGCAGGCTACAGTCTGTGGGGTGGCAAGAGTCAGACATGACTTAGCGACTGAACCACCACCACCAAAAAATAGATAATCATCTTTAGTATCTGATGCATGCACTGGGTTAAATGATTCAGACTAGAAAAATGTTTCTGAAGTGTCTTTTCTTGTATAAATATGGGTATTCATTTGTAATATTTATTAATTATATATTAATTACATGAATATATATAATTAGATATATAATTCATTTAGGTTGTCCTGAGAGTATAGTGAGAATCTAAATTTATACTGACAAGCACAGATTCTCCTACTAAATCACAGAAGAAGGTAAATAAGAAGGGCATAAATGGAAATATTTATATAATTAGAACTGCTTTCAAATCCTACCTGGACAACTTTCCTCAGCAAATAAAATTAGACCACCTAAGAGCTTCAAGGGCTTCTTTTGGTCTTGTTGAAATATGACCCCTTTTCTCTAGCCAAATTTGAAAGTTTGCCTCTTTGTCTCATGCCAAGAAAAAGTGTTGACGATATTAATTTTTTTCTGTGATAAGAGCCTCTCTTCCTAGTATTTGGAAAGATTATGGCTCTGAGAATTCCTATGTGTAATAATTTGTTGTATTCTCTACTCTAACAATTAATTTTGGGAATTTTGAGGACAGTAGTGGTGTAGATATATCACAGTTTATGGGATGATGGGTCATTTCTTTTGGGCAAAAATAAAAGTGAATTAACTCTTTTATTTACAATTGGAGGATAACTGTTTCACAGTGTTGTGTTGGTCTCTTGTCATACAGTTACACGAATCAGCCATAAGGGTACATATATTCCCTCCCCCTTGAACCTCTCTCCCACCCCCACCCCACCCCCCCACACACACCCTATCCGATCCCTCTAGATTGTTACAGAGCACCAGAGCACTGTTTGAGCTCCCTGTGTTATATAGTAAATTCCCACCAGCTATCTATTTTACATATGGTAATGTCTGTTTCAATGTTACCCTCTCAATTTGCCCCACCCTCTCCTTCCCCCACTATGTCCACAAGTCTGTTCTCTATGTCTGCATCTCTATTCCTGTCCTGCAAATAAGTTCATCAGTGCCATTTTTCTAGATTCCATAATTTTATGTTAATATACAGTCTTTGTTTTTCTCTTTCAACTTACTTTACTCTGTATGACAGGCAGGCTCTAGTTTCATCCACCTCACCAGAACTGACTCAAATGTATTCCATTTTATGGCTGAGTTGTATTCTGTTGTACATATAAATATGTACCACAACTTTATCTATTCATCTGTCTATGGACAGGTGAATTAATTCTTTAGGAATTAAAGATAATCTAGTAGAAGGCATTGTGGTAATATGGTTTAAAATACAATTTTTAAAGCTACATACAAGACATACACCATATTTCAGCATCATAATGCTTAATAAGTAAACATATCCTATACTGCAGGAAACTCCATAGATAAAACACATACAGATTCCCGAGAGCTTTTGTAATATCTTTCCTTTGTCTTTCCACTTAAAGGCAATTTACCTTCCAAGAGGATTTTGCAGTCACACTATTTTGCCTCAAAACTTCAATTCTTTTCTAAAGTTTGCCTCCTAAATTTGATGTCCAACATATTTGTTCACTTCAGTATTTAGATTATTTTTGTCTCATACATATGGCCTTACTTCGTGAATGATTATGAAGTGCTTCATTTCACTTTGGATTTAGCAATGTGATCAATAACTATTTGAAACTCTGTCCTTCACTGATGATTGGGTATACTAGGATAAATTGTGCCATCTTAATTATAGATTAACTTTATCTTTAATTTAAGACGCATAATATTTTAAATTAATAGCAGTGGCTGCGTGGCGCTGAAGCGGTCCTGAGGAGATACCCCACGTCCAAGTCAGCGAAGCCCTGGCCAGATGGCAGGTGCTGGAGCGGTGGCTGTGCAGCGCTGGAGCGGCTGTGAGGAGATACCCGATGTCCAGGGCCAAAGAAGAAGCCCCAGCAAGATGGTAGGAGGGGCAAATTCGCATTTAGAATCAGACCCCATCCCCACTAGAGTCGCTCGGAAGGATCTAACAAACCTTGTGCGCACCAGGACCCAGGGACCCACAGAGTCTGAGACAGAACTGTGTGAGTGTCTTCTGAGGAGGAAGGGGTCAGCAGTGGTCTGCCGCAGGGCCAGGGGCTCTGGGTGCAGCAGACCTGGGTGTGGCATAAGCCCTCTTGGAGGAGGTCGCCATTAACCCCACCATAGAGCTGCCAGAACTTACACAAGAGGGGAAATAGACTCTGGAAGGGCACAACAGAACCTTGCGTGTACCAGGACCCAGGAGAAAGGAGCAGTGACCCCCACAAGAGACTGACCCAGACTTGCCTGTGAATGTTCAGGAGTCTCCGGCAGAGGTATGGGTCGATGGTGGCCCGCTGCAGGGTCGGGGGCACTGACTGTAGCAGTACCTGCATGGGATCTTTTGAAGGAGGTCGCCATTATCTTCATTATGTCCACCATAGTTTGAAAAGTGAAAAGTGAAAGTGAAGTTGTTTAGTCGTGTCCGACTCTTTGCGACTCGCGACCCGGTGGACTCTAGCCCATGAGGCTCCTCCATCCATGGGATTCTCCAGGCAAGAATACTGGAGTGGGTTGCCATTTCCTTCTCCAGGATATCTTCACGACCCAGGGATCAAACCCAGGTCTCCCTCATTGCAGGCAGACGCTCTAACCTCTGAGCCACCAGGGAAGCCCCACAGTTCATGGAATTCTCCAGGCCAGAATACTGGAGTGGGTAGCCTTCCCCTTCTCCAGGTCATCTTCCCAACCCAGGGATTGAACCCAGGTCTCCAACCATTACAGGCAGATTCTTTACCAGTTGAGCCACAAAGGAAGCCCCCACCATAGTTTGGCTCCAGGTAAATAGCAGGGAGGGAACACAGCTCCACCTATCAACAGAAAATTGGATTAAAGATTTACTGAGCATGGCCCCGCCCATCAGAACAAGACCCAGTTTCCCATCAGTCAGTCTTTCTCTCCCATCAGGAAGCTTCCATAAGCCTCCTATCCTCCTCCATCAGAGGGCAGACAGACTGAAAACCACAATCACAGAAAACTAACCAATGTAATACATGGACCACAGCCTTGTCTAACTCAATGAAACAATGAGCCATGCCATGTAGGGCAACCCAAGACAGATGGATCATGGTGTAGAGTTCTGACAAAATGTAGTCCACTGGAGAAGGGAATGGCAAACCACTTCAGTATTCTTGCCTTGAGAAGCTCATGAACAGTATGAAAAGCCAAAAAGATGGGACACTGAAAGATGAACTCCCCAGTAGCTGCCCAATATGCTACTGGAGGTCAGTGGAGAAATAACTCCAGAAAGAATGAAGAGATGGAACCAAAGCAAAAACAACACCCAATTGTGGATGTGACTGATAATAAAAGCCCAGTCTGATGCTGTAAGAGTATTGCAGTAAGTTCCTATTGCATAGGAACCAGAATGTTAGGTCCTTGAATCAAGGCAAATTAGAAGTAGTCAAACAGGATATGGAAAGAGTGAACATTGACATTTTATAATCAGGGAACTAAAATGGACCTGAATGAGCAAATTTAATTCAGTTGACCATTATATCTACTACTGTGTGAAGAATCCCTTAGAAGAAAAGGAGTAGACGTAACAGTCAACAAAAGAGTCTGAGATGCAGTACTTGGATGCAAGTCTATGCCCTGACTGGTAATGCTGAAGAAGTTGAAGAAGTTGAATGGTTCTATGAAGACCTACAAGAACATCTAGAATTAACATACAAAAAAGATATCCTTTTTATCACAGGGGACTGGAATGCAAAAATAGGAAGTCAAGAAACACCTTGAGTAACAGTCAAATTTGGCCTTGGAGTATGGAATGAAGCAGGGCAAAGGCTCATAGAGTTTTGCCAAGAGAATGCACTGGTAATAGCAAACACTCTCTTCCAACAACACAAGAGTAGAGTCTACATGTGGACATCACCAGATGGCCAATATCAAAACCAGATTGATTACATTATTTGCAACCAAAGATGGAGGAACTCTATACAGTTGGCAAAAACAAGACCAGGAGCTTACTGAGGTTCAGATCATGAACGCCTTATTGCCAAATTCAGACTTAAATTGAAGAAAGTAGGGTGAACTGCTAAACCATTCAGTTATGACTTAAATAAAATCCCTTATGATTATACAGTGGAAGTGAGAAATAGACTCAAAGGACTAGATCTGAAAGACAGAGAACGTGATGAACTATGGATGGAAGTTCATGACACTGAAGAGTAGACAGAGAGCAAGACCATCACCAATAAAAAGAAATTCAGAAAAGCAAAATGGCTGTCTGAAGAGGCCTTACAAATAGCTATGAAAAAAAGAGAAGCAAAAAGCAAAGAGAAAAGGAAAGATATACCCATTTGAATGCAGAGTTCCAAAGAACAGCAAGAAGATATAAGAAAGACTTCCTCAGTGATCAGTGCCAAGAAACAGAGAAAAACAGTAAAATGGGAAAGCCTAGAGATCTCTTCAAGAAAATTAGAGATACCAATGGAACATTTCATGCAAAGATGAGCACAATAAAAAACTGAAATGGTATGCACCTAACAGAAGCAGAAGATATTCAGAAGAGGTGGCAAGAGTACACTGAAGAGCTGTACAAAAAAGACCTTCACAACCCAGATAATCATGATGGTGTGATCACTCACCTAGAGTCAGACATCCTGGAATGTGAAGTCAAGTGGGCCTTAGGAAGCATCACTACAAACAAAGCTAGTGGAGGTGATGGAATTCCAGTTGAGCTGTTTCAAATCCTGAAAGATGATGCTGTTAAAGTGTTGCACTCAATATGCCAGCAAATTTGGAAAACTCAGCAGTGGCCACAGGACCAGAAAAAACTTCAGTTTTTATTTCAATTTCTAAGAAAGGCAATTCCAAAGAATGCTCAAACTACCGCACAATTGCACTCATCTCACACTCTAGCAGTAATGCACAAAATTCCCCAAGCCAGACTTCAACAGCAAGTGAACCATGAACCTCCAGATATTCAAGATGGTTTTAGAAAAGGCAGAGAAACCACACATCAAATTGAGAACATCTGTTGGATCATCGAAAAAGCAAGAGAGTTCCAGAAAAACATCTATTTCTGCTTTATTGACTATGCCAAAGTCTTTGACTTTGTGAATCACAATAAACTGGAAAATTCTGAAAGAGATGGGAATACCAGACCACCTGACCTGCCTCTTGTGAAACCTGTATGCAGGTCAGGAAGCAACAGTTAGAACTGGACATGGATCAACAGACTGCTTCCAAATAGGAAAAGGAGTATGTCAAGGATGTATATTGTCACCCTGCTTATTTAACTTATATGCAGAGTACATCATGAGAAATGCTGGGCTGAAGGAAGCACAAGCTGGAATTAAGATTGCTGGGAGAAATATCAATAACCTCAGATATGAAAATGACACCACCCTTATGGCAGAAAGTGAAGAAGAACTAAAGAGCCTCTTGATGAAAGTGAAAGAGGAGAGTGAAAAAGTTGGCTTAAAGCTCAACATTCAGAAAACTAAGATCATGGCATCTGGTCCCATCACTTCATGGCAAATAGATGGGGAAACAGTAGAAAGAGTGGCTGACTTCATTTTTTTGTGCTCCAAAATAACTGTAGATGGTGACTGAATCCTTGAAATAAAAAGACTCACTCCTTGGAAGAAAAGTTATGACCAACCTAGACAGCATATTAAGAAGCAGAGACATCACTTTGCCAACAAAGTTCCATCTAGTCAAGGATATGATTTTTCCAGTAGTCATGTATGGATGTGAGAGTTGGACAATTAAGATACCTGAGCTCTGAGGTACTAATGCTTTTGAACTGTGATGTTGGAGAAGACTCTTAAGAGTCCCTTGGACTGCAAGGAGATCCAACCAGCCCATCCTAAAGGAAATCAGTCCTGAATATTCATTGGAAGGACTGATGTTGAAGCTGAAACTCCAATAGTTTGGCCATCTGATGCAAGGAACTAACTCATTGGAAAAGACCCTGATGCTGGGAAAGATTGAAGGTCGGAAGAGAAGGGGACAACAGAGGATGAGATGATTGGATGGCATCCCTGACTCAATGGACATGAATTTAGGTAAACTCTGGGACTTGGTGATGGCCAGGGAGGCCTGGTGTGCTCACAAAGAGTCAGACATGACTGAGTACCTGAAATGAACTGAATTGAATTACCTTTTTTTAATACCTTATATTTTATTTAATGCTTATCTCAATACTTGTATTTTGTTTAGTAAATATTAAAATGATAATTTCATTTTTATTATATTTTAGACTTCATTTTCATTTATATTATTTTCTAATTATTTGATGTGTCATATCTAAATGCTATAATCATTAATTTATATGTTATTATATTTTACTTTATAACTGAATTTATTATGCCTCTGAATTTTACAAACAGTATGGAACCCATTTCTCTTGAATCCCCAGTGTAAAGACAAATTTAGATGTTTTTCAAATCATTTAAGGATTTAAAATTGTCAAATAATATTTTGTAGCTTGTATTTTTTATTATTTTCTTTCTACTTAAAAAAATACTGCCATTGACTAGCAAATGATCAAGGAATTGTATATCTTCATGCAGGGACTGTGGTACTTTCACTCTATCATGTGATTTTTAATAGTATCAGTTATGAAGTTTAGAGCATACTGTTTTGTTGTTGTTTGTTGTTGTTGTTTATTTTTTGATCAAGTAAATGCACCAAGCCTCTGCTTTAACTACTAGAAATGGCTTGGATAATTTATAATCTATCTTTAAATAATGGAATGTGATGTTTTTTGACTCTAAAGTGTTTTTTATCAATAATGAGACCGAGTTGGAGGTTTTTTTTTTTACCATAATTTTGTTGAGGAAAAAATTAAAATAAGAAATCGTCCCCCACAAAAAGCAAAGGAAACACTCCAATCCTGGTATAAGTGCACCAAATCCAAATAGGTAGCAGTCACAATCATTGAGATAAATCTTAAGCCTAGGTATTGATTTTGTTCTACAGTTTCAGTGTATCCTGGATAATGACAAAGCTTGGTTTCTGGGAAGCCATATGAAGAGGATTCTCCAGTAATATCCTGCTAGCCTCCTGGGGAGAAACATGCTGAAGAGTAACAAGTTCCAATATACTTGACTGAGTAGAGCCCATCTTGACCTTGGCATTTCAGTTTTCAACAGTAAGACAAGCAGTTAGCCTTTTCAACATCATTCATGTGAATACAGGGTGACTTAATGGAAAGTAACAAATGCATCACAATTTTGACAGCTGTTATAGAAGATTTTTCTGAAGCAGGGGTGATAAAAGGCTTTTGAAACAATAAACTCATAAAGTAAGTTGGACATGAGAGGGTGAAGAAAACTTGTCTGGGTGTAATTGATGAGGTGGCTCAGAATCTTATCTTTGGGAAAGTTAAGTGTAAGGTGGACCAACCACCAGAGCCTGAAGTGTTTCAGCTAAAGCAGCTAAACTGTCTGCCTCAGAAATACATCATATGTGAAACAGATCACCAGCCAGGTTTGATGCATGAGACAGGGTGCTCAGGGCTGGTGCACTGGGAGGACCCTGAGGGCTGGGAATAAAAGATTGAAAAGTAAGAAAAATAAGAACAAATTGAGCATGTTACTGTTGTACAATTAAAACTGCCATTTTTTGTTATGCAGATATTCCTCAGAAGAGAGAACTGCAAAGGTTAGCATAATAGGAAATCTAGAGGTAGATCACTGAATTTTTCAACAGTTTCATAATACAAAGTGTATTTACATGCAGGATGAGAGCAATGGACAGATGAGACATTACAGTCTGATTGAAACCAAACAGGACCCTGTGGGACTCCTGGGCACTGAAGCCTTTCTGTCCCCCATTTCTTGTTTGTAAAGAATAGACTCCAGCCTCCAGGACCTTCCCTGGGTCCCAAAGATCAGACTCCAAGAGTTGTTCATCAGGAAATGGAGGAAATGTTAGAGACAAGCAAGGAGCAGTCAAGAAATAATGTAGCCTTGGGGCAGGGTTCTAGTTCCACCTAGACAAACAAAACAGTGTCTTTGAGCACTTCACAGAACTTCATGCTAAGTTGCTTTAGTCATGTCTGACTTTTTGGAAAGCAATGTAGCCCACCTGTAGCCCACCAGGCTCATTTGTCCATGGGATTCTTCAGGCAAGAATACTGGAGTGGGTTACCATGATCCCCAACAAAAGGAAAATGCTAGCATTCTTCATTCCAGATTAAACAAACCAGAGAAGCTCTTGAAGAGACCCCCTGAAGCCAGACTTAAGGAACCACAGAAACTATCAGACCATCTGCAGCCAGATTAAAGGGGTATAGGCTCTGCAGACATCCTGATCCTTATCAGCAACCCCACCCTTGAACCATTGCTATAAAACTCCTCACCAAATCCCTCTGGGTTGGGACACACAGTTTGAGGGGCACAAAACCCACTCTGTCCCCCTTTGGATAGCAAAATAATAAAACTAATCTTTTCTATTTCACCCAAAACTATCTCCAAGATTCGATTTGGCATCACTGCACAAAGGCTAAGCCTTTGGAATCATGATTGCCATGTTAAGATTCAGTGACACTGAATTATGTGCGTATTTGGCTTCTATGCTCCTATAGGCTATTAAGACTCTATCAGAGTGTTGGTGTCCCTTTGTGGCAAACAATAAACTCAATTTTATCAACAGGTTTTTGGAATGGTGTTTGTGAATTTGCAGACAACATGGATCTTAATGAGCCATGAAAATGAAGCTTTTATTTATTCATATATTCAGCAAATTATTCATTGAGGCCTCATGTGTGCTCAATTTTTCAAAAAAAAGTTTGTCAATAGATTCAAACATGATTATATTGGGTAGGAATTTTTAAGGCCTATTTCTAGGCAAACATCCACCATGAATTGCCAAATAGGATCAAAGATGTGTAATACTTTACCCATTCCCAAAGGGGGTCTCTAGCAGCTAATGTTTTTCACAGCAAAGCTCTGGGAAAGAGTTTAGATGAATTAATTCTGACAACAAATCTAAGGGGCTAGGTAGTCACTGGGTCATGTGCTCAGTTGTGTCCAACTCTTTTTGATCCCATGGACTGTAGCCCACCAGGCTCTTCTATCCATGGGATTTCCTGGGGAAGAACACTGGAGTGGGTTGCCATTTCCTTCTCCAGGAGATCTTCCTGATCCAGGGATTGAACCTAGGTCTCCTGCACTGCATGCAGATTCATTACTATCTGACAGTATTATCATCCAATTGTTTTGATGAAGCAATTTAGTTTAGAAAGTTAACTTGCTTGAGTTCAATTCATGCATTAGTAACAGAACTGGGACTTGTGCCTTGGTCCTCGAACTTTATATCTGATAGACAGCTCACTACATAACGATGACATATAGACCTAAAACTCGGAATCTACTGCATTGAGATGGTTGAATGGCATCACTGACTCGATGGACTTGGGTTTTGGTAGACTCTGGGAGTTGGTGATGGACAGGGAGGCCTGGCATGCTGCGGTTCATGGGGTCCCAAAGAATTGGACATGACTGAATGACTGAACTGAACTGAACTGAACTGCGTTAAGAAATCTATGAAAGGGGAAATGATGTTCAGCTTAAGTAGTCATAACTGGCATAAGCAAATTTGATATTGCTGCTAAGCACCTGAACATTTATGGTAGAATTTTGGAACTTTCAGCTCTTTCAGTATAGATTCATTTCTCCCCAGCTGTTCAGATTTTATACATCAAGAGGCTGACAGTGGGGCATTTTGTGGTTGGCATCAGACATCTCTTACCTCATTATGCTCTTGTTTTCTATTCCACTCTACCTATTTTACTCCAGTTTAGTGATTCTGATCTTTTTATGATTAACAATTTTAGCCCAAAGTTTAGATTAAATCCTCATGATTTGGAGACTAATACACTAGCAAATAGCCCCTAAACTGCCACCTTTCTCCCTTCAAGTATAAGGTAAAAGCAATATTAACTTAAGTGTGGAAAGGAAGGAGAGGCAACATAGTCACTGGTCACTAATAAAATCTCCTGGCTGAGTATCATGAATCCTCCTTTTCTCCATGTTGGATTAACTTCCTTAAAGAAGCTCTGTGACAGACTCCCTCCATCAGTGGAGATTATACCTTTCTTGATATAGCAGAATTCTAATAGCTAATCTGCTATTAGTTCAGGTTTTCAGAGTTAGGTTCACCTGAACAATTGCAGGCTTTTAAGCTAAAGTTTTTCTGGGCCAATTTTCCCCCAAACTCAGGAGGTTTCTGATTTATTTGCTTCCATTCAGCTCCATAGGAAAGAAATTACAGTACAATCAGACATCTACCCAGACTAGTTCTTAAGCTTGGATGACTCTCTTTTAGTTACTGACATCTATACTCATTTTAATGGCAGTCACCTCAAGGCCATGTGAAATAACAGGATGAGTGAACAGGAAACATACATAATCTGATCTTGTGGCTGGGTTGGCTACCACTTTATGTCCTAGCACATTGATGTGTAAGCTCCATAATCTTATCAACGGCTGCTCAGTGGACAGAAGCAGTTAGCTTTTATAACCCTGCAAGACTCCATGTTAGTGGATTCCCAGTTAATTTAGATTGCAACTGCAGGCAAAGTACTATTCACTCCCTCCCTGCTCTGGTTTGTTAATCCAACTTGTACTACCTTGCTAGAACAAGTAGGAATTGAAAAGAAATATCAATACTTTGACTTTTTTTTTGAAGCTTTGTAGTTATCTTGTCTAGCTCTTCTGTTATTTCAAAGTGGTTTCTCATGACAGTATAACATGTGCCAAATCTTTTCATTCACTGCCAATTCCTGGTATTAGTTAAAGTATGGTACTGTAACAGACATATCCAATGGCTCAACAAGGTGGGCATTGCTGCCTTCTGCCAAAACTCGATAGGTGGATAGCCCAAGGAAGGAAGGTTGTTTTGTTCCCTGAGGTCATCCATGGATCCTGGCTCTTTTTACCTTGTGACTTCCTCATTTCCCAAAGCTTTCTCTCAGCCTTAGTTGAAGGCTGATCTCCAGCATGGCATCTGAATTCCAGTTTGCTGTTGTTGTTCACTTGTTAAGTTGTATCTGACTCTTTGCAACTCCATGAACTTTACCATGCCAGGCTTCTCTGTCCTTCACTACTGCCTGGAGTTTACTCAAACTCATGTCCATTAAGTTGATGATGCCATCCAACCATCTCATCCTCTGTTGTGCCCTTCTCCCCCTGCCCTCAATCTTTCCCAGTGTCAGGGTCTTTTTGAGTGAGTCAGCTCTTCACATCAGGTAGCCACATTATTGGAGCTTCAGCTTCAGCATCAGTCCATCCAATGAATATTTAGGGCTGATTTCCTTTAGGAGGGACTGGTTTGATCTCCTTGCTGTCCAAGGGAATCCAGGAAAAGAAAAAATATAAAAAAGATAAAGACCCTCTATTTCAAGGAATTAACTCATAATTTGAACATGTTACTTCAATCATATCTCTTCCTCTAGATGCCTCAGTCTTATGACAGTGCATGATAAAAGAACAGGTGGGTTTTCAGATAAATAACCATGGTTCTTCTAAGGCTCTGACCATGTGTTTGCTGTTATAAATAGTACAGAGTGAGAACTGAAAAGGGGTAAAATAGGTCCACAATTGGTGGTTGTATCAAAGAAGATGACCGCTATGATTCACTCATGTTTCCTCTTCTGTAATTCACTGTCCACAGATTGTACTCATTTTTCTGAGTGATGCATGCTTTCTCTCAATTATTTTTAGGATTTCTTTAGATAGAGATGGATTAGATACATAGATTAGAAGGACAGATAGATGTAGATAGATAATCTTAATATCGAGCTTTTTTATATGTTCTAATTCTGCCATCCCATTTGAAGGAGATATACTTTTTTATATATAGGCACTTTAAAATATATTTTAATTGAATCTTTTAAATTATTAACTATGAAATTATTAATGTTTTACTTAAACTGTTTTCAGAATTGAAATTTTAATGTATTTTATGCAAAATTTAAAGTTTTTAATTTTGCTCATCACAATCATCTTTAATCCATATGATTCATACAGTATTAATGTACAGAAAAATGTTAGAAATTTCATTTAATTTTTTGTTTCTATATGGAGAAACAATTGCCCTGACAACTTTTTTTCATCTTATATGCAACATACACTTCCTAAATAAAAGTTCCTAACTTTCATAACTTTCTATTCATTTATTTATAGATCTATCTTAACCTGAAAAGGTTTAAAATAAATCTTATATCTGACAGGTACAATTCTGTCACATATACCTCTATTTCATCTATTAGATATTCATGACATTGTTCTTCTATAGATATTTTGAAATCAAATCACAAACTCCCATGAAACTTGGGAATTCTAGAAGAAATAAATGAAAGCATTGATTATTTGGAAATAATTTATATATTCATTCACTGAGGTTCATTTTTAACAGCACTGGTATATTTGTCCTTTTATTTCAGAGTTCTGAATTGTTTTCAATAAAATTTTATTAATGTAGTAAAGTTTTTAACATATTTTGCTAAACATATCCTTATATATATATATATAATTCATATTTCAATTTTATTATTAATAATTTTCACACATATTTCAAAATTTGAATTTTTATTGATATACTTTTATCTTTGGGAATTATCTTTTCTCTATATATATCCTAGGAATGCATTAACATTTCCATTGCTGAAATTAATGATAAATCAAATATATCTTAGCAGGAGGATCTGTCATCATCTTTATTCTCTTAGCTTGCTGGAAGTCTCCTGTATTATTTATTATGCTCATTTAAAAAGCAAAATAATTCTAATCTCTGAAACATAGATATTCCCTCTTCAGTCAGTTCAGTCCAGTCGCTCAGTTGTGTCTGACTCTTTGTGACCCCATGGACTGCAGCATGCCAGGCTTCCCTATTCATCACCAACACCCACAGCTTGCTCAAACTCATCTCCATTGAGTCAGTGATGCCATCCAACCATCTCATCCTCTGTTGTCCCCTTCTCCTCCTGCTTTCAATCTCTCACAGCATCAGGGTCTTTTCAAATGAGTCAGTTCTTTGCATCAGGTGGCCAAAGTATTGGAGTTTCAGCTTCAGTATCAGTCCTTCCAATTAATATTCAGGACTGATTTCCTTTAGGATTGACTGGCTTGAAATCCTTGCAGTCCAAAGGACTCTCAAGAGTCTTCTCCAATAGTGCAGTTCAAATCTTTGTTGTTCAGCTTTCTTCATAGTCCAACTCTCACATCCATACATGACTACTGGAAGCACCATAGCTTTAACTAGATGGACCTATGTTGGCAAAGTAATGTCTCTGCTTTTTAATATGCTGTCTAGGTTGGTTACAGCTCTTCTTTCAAGGAGCAAGGGTTTTTTAATTTAATGGCTGCAGTCATCAACTGCAGTGATTTTGAAGCCCCCAAAAATAAAGTCTGTCACTGTTTCCATGGTTTCCCTATCTCTTTCCCATGAAGTGATGGGACCAGATGCCATGATCTTAGTTTTCTTAATGTTGAGTTTTAACCAACTTTTTCACTCTCTTCTTTCAGTTTCATCAAGAGGCTCTTTAGTTCTTCTTCACTTTCTGCCTTAAGGGTGGTGTCATCTGCATATCTGAGGTTATTGATATTTCTCCCAGCAATCTTGATTCCAGCTTGTGTTTCATCCAGCCCAGCCTTTCGCACAGAAGTTAAATAAGCAGGGTGACAACATACAACCTTGACGTACTCCTTTTCCTATTTGGAACCAGTCTGTTGTTACATGTCCAGTTCTAACTGTTGCTTCCTTAACTGAATACAGACTTTTCAGGAGGCAGGTCAGGTGCTCTGGTATTCCCATCTTTTTCAGAAATTCTCACAGTTTGTGGCGATCCACACAGTCAAAGGCTTTGGTATAGTCAATAAAGCAGAAGTAGATGTTTTTCTGGAGCTCTCTTGCTTTTCCAATGATCCAGCGAATGTTCTCAATTTGATCTCTGGTTCTTCTGCCTTTTCTAAAACCAGCTTGAATATCTGGAAGTTCACAGTTCACATATTGTTGAAGCCTGGCTTGGAGAATTTTGAGCATTACTTTGCTAGCATGTGAGATGAGTTCAATTGTGCGGTAGTTTGAACATTCTTTGACATTGCCTTTCTTTGCTATTGGAATGAAAACTGACCTTTTCCAGTCCTGTGGCTACTGCTGAGTTTTCCAAATTTGCTGACACATTGAGTGCAGCACTTAAACAGTATGATATTTTAGGATTTGAAATAGCTCAATTGAAACTCCATCGCCTCTACTAGCTTTGTTCATAGTGATGCTTCCTAAGGCCCACTTTACTTCGCATTCCAGGATGTCTGGCTCTAGCTAAGTGATCACACCACCGTGGTTATCTGGGTCATGAAGATCTTTTGTGTATAGTTCTGCTGTGTAGTCTTGCCATCTCTTCTTAATATCTTCTGCTTCTGAAGAACTATGGACAGAGGTTCGTGACATTGTACAGGAGGCAGTGATCAAGACCATACCCATGAAAAAGAAATGCAAAAAGGCAAAATGGTTATCCTAGGAGGCCTTACAAATAGCTCAGGAAAGAAAAAAATGCAAAAGACACTTGTGAAAAGGAAAGATATTCCCACTTAATATTATTAAAAAACACATTCATATTCTGATATTCTTGATGCCTCTGAATTTTTAGTTGACTCTTAAATGTGAAAGTGAATAAGATCTATTTTATGACATTTTTTCTCTAAACAATTATGGTTTTTCTGATTTCCCAAGCTTCCATGGTGGCTCAAATGATAACGAGTCTGCCTGCAATGCAGGACACCTGGGTGTGAATCCTGGGTTTGGATGATCCCTGGAAAAGGAAATGGCAACCCACTTCAGTATACTTGCCTGGAGAATCCCATGGACAAAGGAAACTGGTGGGTTAGTTTTTCAACTTTTATTTTGGTTTTTATTTGCTTTTAATATAGTGATGTGAATCAATTGATTTTCAAATGTTGAAACAGTCTTTTTTCTATAAAGAACAAACAACAGTAACAACAAAAAAAAAAGAATGAAAGAAAGAGAGAAAAAAATTAAACACTAATTAAACAGAAGACCACCTTACCTGCAGACTACAGCATGAGAAATGACAGGCTGGATGAAGCACAAGCTGGAGTAAAGATTTCAGGAAGCAATATCAATAACCCCAGACATGCAGATGACACCACCCTTATGGCAGAAAGCAAAGAGGAACTAAAGAGACTCTTGATGAAGGTGAAAGAGGAGAGTTGTAAAGCTGGCTTAAAACCCAAGTGAAGATCATGGCATCCCATCCCATCACTTCATGGAAAATAGATGGGGAAACAATGGAAACAGTGACAGACTTTATTTTGGGGGGCTCCAAAATCACTGCAGATGGTGACTCCAACCATGAAATTAAAAGACAATTGCCTCTTGGAAAGAAAGTTATGACATACTTAAGACAGTATATTTACAAGCCCACAAAGTATAGTCAAAGCTTTGATTTTTCCAGAAGTCATGTGTGGATGTGAGAGTTAAACCATAAAGAAGTCTACATACTGAAGAATTGATGCTTTGAACTGCGTGTTGCAGAAGACTGCTGAGAGTCCCTTGGACAGCAAAGACATCAAACCAGTCAATACTAAAGGAAATCAGTCCTGAATATTAATTGGAAGGACTGATGCTGAAGCTGAAACTCCAATACTTTCACCACCTGATCAAAGACCTGACTCATTAGAAAAGACTCCGATGCTGGGAGAGATTGAAGGCAGGAGGAGAAGGGGACAACAGAGGATGAGATGGTTGGATGGCATCACTGACTCAATGGACATGAGTTTGAACAAACTCCAGGAGATAGTGAAAGACAGGGAAGCCTGGCATGATGCAGTCGATTGGGTTGCAAACAGTCAGACACCATTGCATGACTCAGCAACAGCAAACAAAAGAAGATAAATATGTGAACCATCAGAGTAGAACTAAATGAAATAAAACAAATACTAAAGAGAAAGCCATGAAATAAAAAACCGGGCCTTTAAAATTTAATAGATTACCAAACCTCCAGTCAATGTAATAAAGAAAAATGAGAGCAGACAGAAGTGACAATAATTAGGAATAAATGATTGGAATGTAACTGATCCCAAATCATTACAAGGGTAAAAAGGGAATACTACAAGCACATTGATAGCCATAAACTTGATACTTAAATGGACAATCTAACACATGTGTGTTTTATAGGTTTTATAAAATTTTTATCTTTTAGTTAGATAAAACTTCTTTGAGATGAAAAAGAAATACCAGTTGATGTATCACATTAGTTACTGGAAAAATAAAACAAATATTTACATATTTATGTGTTTAAGAATGTGATACATTTGAGAGCTTTAAATTTCCAATTGAAGGAAAAATACTTCAGGAATTGTGGATTCATTACTAATATATGAAATATGGCACTTTGTTATTTTATTAGAATAACTGCTTTCCAGAAAATTCATATAAGTAGAATTCCTTGAAGTTCTCATTAGTAACAAAACAAAAAACTAAAGGAGAAACAGGGTTTACTTTGGGCAGAGGGAGGAAAATAGAGTTGGGAATATATAGCAATAGATTTGCTGTTGTTCACTCAGTCATGTCCAATTCTTTGCAACCCCATGGACTGCAGCATGCCAGGCTTCCCTGTCCTTCACCATCTCCCAGAGCTTGCTCAAACTCATGTCCTTCGAGTCAGTGATGCTATCTAACCATCTAATCCTCTGTCTTCCCGTCTTTTCTCCTCCTGCCTTCAATCTCTCCCAGCACCAGGGTCTTTTCCAGTGATTCAGTTTTTCGCATCAGGTGGCCAAAGTATTGGAGCTTCAGGCTCAGCATCAGTCCTCCTAATGAATATCCAGGATTGATTTCCTTTAGAATTTGATCTCTTTGCAGTCCAAGGGTCTCTCAAGAGTCTTCTCCAATACCACAGTTCAAATGTAGTAATCAAGAACTGTCTTTTTCATTGTTATCTTACTTTTGCAATTAAATATATGCATCAGATTCTGTGTAAGTTCAATGTCCTAACAATAAAAACAGGTGACAATACTCTGACTTGCTAAGTAGATGTTTGTTCAACTGTGTCCTATAGAACACTAGTTCCACAAATGTCTCCAAATGAAGAATTCCTCAGCCATATAATTCTAAAAAATGTAGCAAAATAGATCTCTTTTGGGAATTCACATTTTCACCTTGTTAAAAATCACCACAGATCTCTGCAGTAATAAATCATCCTTAGGTTTGTTTCATAAATTATTTAATTAATTGTTCCAAATTAGCTAGATCAGCAAAATCCACTTGTAGATAGAACTATAAAAATCAGTGAAAGAATTTCTATGGCAAATATTTTTCAAAGAGTCATAAATCACATTATAAAGTGACTAATCAAAGACAATTGATTAATAAATTCAAAATATAATCTAATGCATCTATCAATTCTATTTACTCATTAATGTATTCATTAATACAATTACTATTAAGTGCCAATATGTAAAACTGCTTTCCTATAACCCAGTCTTCTTCCATAAGGATAACCATGGCTGAAAAAATGCAAATATGCTACAGGTTATCATTTGAAATTACTACCTACTTTTATCACAACAAAAATTCTTAGCAAATTGGGTATTAATAAATGTACCTCCACATAATAAAACCCATATGACAAGCCCACAGCTAATATCATACACAATGCTGAAAAACAAAACTATTCCTTAGGATCATGAGTAAGAGAAAAAAAATGCCCACTCAGTGCTTCTGTTCAATCCTAAGCAGAGTAATTAATCAGGAAAAATAGCCATCAACATCAAAATAATTTAAAATGGCTCTGCAGATCTACATGATATTCTGTATAGAAAACTATAAAAACTCCACCAACAAACCTGATAGAACTAATAAGAAAACACAGAACCAACTAAAAGTTGGTAACTCTCACTGGACACATCAAGAAATTGAAGCTACAGGACAAACCACCACCTTAAAATCTCTAGAGAGATATATGAACACACAAAATCACAGCTGAGATCAGGTTGCTCATAGTTGCTCAGTTGTGTCCGACTCTTTTCGACCCTGTGGACTGTAGCCCGCCAGGCTCCTCTGTCCATGGGATTCTCCAGGCAAGAATATTGGAGTGAGATGCCATTTCCTTCTCCAGAGATCGGGTTACATGGACCTAAAGGCACTGGAGCATTATTGATAAAAATAGCTAAATTTAATTTTGATGAATTGCTAGAGGTTGAACTGGGACTAGTGTGATCATCACTATTGATACCATGAACATTAAAAATAATTAAGAAAGTCTATAAAGCTTTCTGTATTAGTTTGCCAGAACTATCATAACACAATACCACAGATTGGGTAGCTTAACAACAGATTTCTTTTCTCATAGTTCTAGAGGCTAGAAGTCTAAGGTTAGGATGTAAATTTAGTTTCTTCTGAGACTTCTCTCCTTGACTTGCATATAGCCACTTTTTTTTTTAACTGTGTCCTCATATGGTCTTTTCCCTGTTGTCTCTCTCTCTCTTTTTCCCCTCTAATAAGAACACCAGTCATTTAGGATTAGAGCCCACCCTGAAAAACTTCACTTTAACTTAATCACCTATTTAAAGACCTTATCTCTAAATTAGTTTATATTCTGAGGTACTGGGGATTTGGACTTCAACATCTGAATTTTAACAAGGACAAAATTCAGTGTATAAAACTTTCTTTGCCCACAAATTTGATGACTTGGATGACATGGTCAATTCCTTTAAAACAAAAACTACCAAAACTCACACAGGAGAAATAAACAGATTGTGTACAAACTATTATAGATTAATTCAAAATTTAGTAATTTGCCAAAAAAGTGTCTGACCCAAAAATTTAAGGGAAAAGCCATACTAATACTCTACAAGCTCTTCCAGAAAACAATAGCAGAGGAAATTCTTCCTAAATTATTTTAATGGGGAGGGAAGCATTACTCTAATTCCAAAATCAATAAATATATTTTAAAAAGAAAAACTACAGGCCAACATCTCTTATGAACATAAAGAATGCTTAATAAAATATCAGCAAATCAAATCCAACAACATAAGGAAAAATGATATACCATGATGAAGTAGAATTTATTCCATGTCCTAAGACTGTTTTATTGTTAAAATCAATTAGTTTAATCCAGCCTATGTGTAGACTCCAAGTAAAAATATCACCTCTCATCTCTGCTATTCTATCTTATACTTAAAATCCTAGTTAGTGAAATAATACAAAATAGAAAGAAAAGTATGCAGATTGGAAAGGGATAAGTAAAACTGTGTATTTGCAGATGATATGATTGTCTAGGTGAAAAAAAAATAATCAAAAGAAAAAAAAAAAACATTCTGGAACTAATGACCTAGGAGATCACTCCATTATATATGAAGTAACAAAAAAAGTCAATTGCTCTCTTATCTAGGAATGGACAATTGGGATTTGATATTAAAAGTAAAATACTGTTTATAATAACACTGAGATGAAATATTCAAGTATAAATCTAACAAAATGAGTAGAATATCAACAGGTGGAGAGCTACAAAAGTTTGATTAAAGAAAACAAACAATTGCCAAATAAATTAAGAAATATTTTATGTTCATTGATTGAAGGACTCAATATTAAGATGTCAGTTCCTTCATACTTGATTGATATATTTTACAGCTCTATTCATAATTGTCAAAAACTGGAAGCTAGCAAAATAACTTTCAATAGATGAATAAACAATAATAAATCCATACAGTGGACTTAGTATCTAGCAGTAAAAGAAAATGAGTTATCAAACCACAAATGGATATGTTAAACGAAAGATGCTGGTTAGAAAAGTCTATATACTGTACAATTCCATTTATATGATATTCTGGAAAGGTAAAACAATAGAGACAGTGATTGCCTGGAGTGTGGAGACAGGGAAACAGGGATAAATAAGGGTAAAAAAGATTTTCAGGGGAGTTAATTATTCTGTATGATACTGTTGTCATGGTGAAATGGGGAATTGCATTTGTTAAAACCCATAGGGTTTATAGCACCTTTAATGTTAGCAAATTAAGAAAAAAAAAAAAAAAAACACAGGAAGTAGAGAGATCCCAGGAAGCACTGTGGACTGAGACAAGAGTATGCCATTCTATTTACAAATGTATGATCAACCTCAGTGAAAGGGCTGAGGGGGGAGGTCCTGAAAGAAGTAACTTTGAAAATAAGAAACATATGTAAGACTGAAGGTAAACGGATTTCACCAAAGCACTGTATTATAGACAAGGGTGATACTGCTTAAAAAGTCTGATATTTCTAAACATGGGTACTGGAATTGAAAAATGAAGTAAAAGGCAGTATAAAGATAGCAGATAGTAAGATCCGGCTTCTCTGTTGGAGTAGAAATTTATATAAAATCAGGGGAAGGAGACTTGAATGATTCCTGTGGTACTGAACAGATATTGGAGACATCAGTAAGACAAAAATTAGAGTTGAAAACATCAGACAATTAGCATAATATAGATAGAGGTTGCTGTGTATATATTTTATATAAATATATATGGATTAGCATATACATAAAGGTTTATTTGATATGTTTGCTGAGTGGGCATAAAGGAAATGACACTTTAGTAGAACTTGTTTAATTTAGCCTGCCGATCTTGTTTTCTAATAATATTTTTTAATTAATTGAACCATGGCTCTTTGGATAAATAACTGATTCTAGGACAATGCCTAGAAATATACAAAATGAAACTGAACAGTTTGTAGTGCCAGAAAACAAGGAGATTCTCAAAAGTATTAACCACACACACAGACACACACGTCAACACTGATGGAAGCACAACAAAGGGGCACAAGAGCCAAGTGGAAGAGCTTCAGATTGTCAGTAATGACACAGAGTAAGAAAATAAATTAGAGTAGTACTGGATTTTCCAAAACAAATGCTATATATTAATGCATAAATGTAGAATCTATAAAAATCATACAGATGGACAGGGCAGAAATAGATGCGCAAATCCAGAGAATGGACATGTGGACATGGGCTGAGGGGGAGAGGGGAGAGTAACTGGAAGAATGGGATTGGCATATACACATTACCGTGTGTAGCGTGGCTAAGCAGTGGGAACCTGCCATAAACACAGGGGATTCAGTTTGGTGTTCTGAGATTACCTAGATGGGGAGGATGGGGCAGTGGTGGGGGGAGGTCCGAGAGGGAGGGGATATACAAACACATAGAGCCAATTCACTTGGTACAGCAGAAACTATCACAACGTTGTAAATCAACTATACCTGAATAAAAAGCAAAATACACAAATCATAAGTCTATATTGATATAAATGAATGGTTCTGCAAGTAAACATATGAGAGAAAAGAAACATCTTCCATGCAGAAGAATTCTAAATTCTTTATGTAGGCTCTCTGTTATCAGGAGGGAGAGCATCATTGCCCACTTTTAAGTGTGAGATAAACATAGTGATTTTCTTCCTAAATGTAGAATGGAAAGAAAAAGCAGGTAAGAGTAACTTTACAGAAGAAAGTCCCTGAGTACTCCCTAAGTCAGGTGATCAAGGTCAACATCGACAGTCATTAATCATGATCAGTGCAATGAAAAAGGCACTGTCCCTCTCCATCCTCCTACCCCCAAACATAATTGCAATCTAATCATGAGAAAAGCATCAAATCACAGTAGAGACCTACACTACAAAATGGCCACCATCAAAGAATTGTCAGAATGGCCCCTATCAAAATGTCAACAATAAAGAAATGCTGAAGGGGATGTGGACAAAATGGAACCCTTCAACACTGTTGGTGGGAATGTAAACTGATAGAGCCACTATGGAGAAGAGAATGGAAGTTCCTTAAAAAACTAAAAATAGAGCTGCTATATGACCCAGAAATCCCACTCCTGAGCATACTCAGAGAAAACCATGATTCCAAAAGATATATGCACCTCAAGGTTCATTGCAGCACTATTTACAATAGCCAGGAAATGGAAGCAAACTAAGTTTCCATTGACAGAGCAGAGGCTAAAGGACTTGTGACACATACACAATGGAATATTACTCAGCCATAAAAAGGAATGAAACTGAGCCATTTCTAGAGATGTAGATGGACCTAGAAACTGTCATACATAGTGAAGTAAGGCAGAAAGGGAAATATCATATATTAACACATATGTGTGGAATCTAGAAAACTAGTACAGATGCATCTATTTGCTAAGCAGAAATTAAGATACAGAGGTAGAGAAAAATATATGCACACCAAGGGGTGGGGGGCAGGAGGGTGGGATGAACTGGGAGGTTGGGAATGACATATATACACTATTATGTATAAAATAGACAGCTAATCACAACCTACTGTCTAGCACATGGAACTCTACTCAACACTCTACAGTGACCTAAATGGGAAAGAAATCCAAATATATAGACTTCCCAAGTGACTCAGTGGTAAAGAATCTGCCTGTCAAGCATGAGATACATGTTTGATCCCTGAGTCAGGAAGATCCCCTCTAGAAGGAAATGGCAATCCACTCCAGTATTCTTCTTTGGGAAATCCCATGAACAGCGGAGCCTGGCTATGAGCCAGGTTACAGGCAGGCTAGAGTCCATGGGGTCACAAAGAGCAGGACACGACTTAGCCACTAAACAACATATATGTGTATGTGTATAGTCAACTCACTTTGCTGAAGAGCAGAACTGAACAACTTTGTAAAGCAACTATACTCCAATAACATTAAAAATATATATATATCTGAGAGATGTCTGAGGAGGTGTTGTCAAAGGATGCAAACTTCTAGTATGGTGAGCAAGTTCAGGGGATCTGATGTACACCATGGTGACTATAGTTAACAATCCTGTATTGTATACTCGAAAACTGTTAAGAGAATTCATCTTAAATGTTCTCACCATCACAACAAAAAATGTGATGATGTGGCGTGAAGGATGTGTTAATGAACCTTATTGTGGTAATCCCTTCACAATATATACATATATCAAATCATCATATTGTATTCCTTAAAGTTAACAGAACATTATATGTCAATTATCTCCCAATGCAGCTAGAAAAATAAAGAAAATAAGTCTGAGAAAGTTACACAGACAAGAGGAACCCAGGGAGACAAAACAACTAAATGGAATGTGATCTCCTGAGTGGAATTTTGAAACAAATCAACAAAAAAGAATATTAGAAAAACTGAAAAAAACCTGAATGAACTATAGATTTTAGTTGAGAATAATGTATGAATATCATTTCAACATGTAATAAATGCTAATGTAGAGATTAATAAGAATGGAAATTAAGGAATAGTTACATGGGAACTCTATTATCTTCTCAGTTGTTCTATTAATCTGGAACTCTTCTAAGGTACACATCTGTAAAAGAAATAAATGACCTTACAATAACCCACAAGGTCCCTGTAATACTGACCCAAATGCTGGTGTTTAGCTCAAGTCCTTAACTCTTCATGTCTCTGCTCAAAACTGTCCTCATAAGAGAGAACTTCCCATCACATCACAAGAAAAATAAGATGCTTTCCCCAGTTCCATCTCTAGAAATCCCAATCATTCTTGCCCAGTTTTGTTATCTTTTATAGAATTTATCAGTATTTGACATGTTATATATGAACATGATTATTTATTTAAGGTCTGTCTCCTACTAGCATATAAGCAGATGTGAGGAGGAGTTTAACTATTTTATTCACTGTTGTATGTCCAGAATTTAAGGGGATGTAGTCAATGGCAAAGGCAATGGCACCCCACTCTGATACTCTCGCCTGGAAAAATCCCATGGACAGAGGAGCCTGGTGGGCTGCAGTCCATGGGGTCACTAAGAGTTGGACATGACTGATCTACTTCACTTTCACTTTTCACTTTTATGCATTGGAGAAGGATATGGCAACCCACTCCGGTGTTCTTGCCTGGTGACTCCCAGGAACGGCAAAGCCTGGTGGGCTGCCGTCTATGGGGTCGCACAGAGTCGGACATGGACTGAAGGGACTTAGCAGCAGCAGCAGTCAATGGCTGGCATTTAATACATGAATGAATGAAGCATGCACTAGGCTGATGAATACTTATAGAATCTCTATAAATATATGTTATTAAATTATATATATATATATGTATATATATATATATATATATAAATACTATGTTTTAGTAAAACTTCCTTTTTGCTCATCCTAAATTTCTGTGGATTTTGCAGAGTTTAAGTTTGCATTTTATATCTGTATAATACTTTATAATACTTCTATTATGACAGCTGCACTAGGCATAATGCTGTTTGCAGCACTGTGTGAATTGCAATCTGAAATATATAATGTTTAAACCTCTGTCTGAACTGTAATATATAATTTAGCAATGTAGTAAAAAATATGCGTGAACTGGCATTAAAAATGACAATAAAACATTATTACCAAGCAGACTTCTCGAATACTTCTTGGAGACTTGAGTGTGTACTAGAAAGGAAATGTCTTACTAGTACTCAGTTCATGAACTTTACTACAAAAAAAAAAAAGACAATTGGGCTACATAATGGTGTCACAATTTGGATGCCATATGAAAAACCTGGAGTATGTAAGATATGAGAAATGAAATACTAAATATGCTTTCTGTTGAGTATTCAAATCTGTTTTAAACACAAAATGAACCTATAAAATTCCATATTAATTTTCTTCCATCCAACTGTACAAACTTGAGAAAATGCTATGGTGTATATTGACTATGCTGAAATTAGTCACAGCAGAGACAAAGATGTAAAACGAGCGATCTGGAAACACCCATTATTGGCAGATATCTTTAAACAATGAAAATTAAGATACATATAATTTTTCAGGTATTATAACTAACACTGAATCCTTGCAGGTAAGATATTCACAACACAATTTTTAAAAAAGCTCATTAGGCTGTACATCCATTAATATATTCACAACCACCTGACATTTCTAGACTCATCCATTTGTCATTGTTATAGTTCATTGCTCTAAGATTTCAGAAGTTTTGAGCTCTGGGTTTGGGAAATTCTAGGTGCTCTATATTACCAATGCATTGGTAATAATTTATTAAGCCTTGGTTAGAAAAAAATAAATTGTTCATTGGATAAATACTACTACTATTCAAGAAATATTGACAGAACATCTACTATACATGTTTTAAGGAAATATTATTCATCAAGAAATAGCCACTGAAAATCTACTCTACTAAAGGAAATCTCACAAATCCAAAATTTAGAGAAACAATACCAGACTACCTTATCTGCCTCTTGAGAAACCTGTACGCAGGTCAAGAAGCAACAGTTAGAACCAGACATGGAACAATGGAAAAGGAGTACTTCAAAGCAGTCTATTTTGTCACCCTGCTTAATTAACTTATAAGCAGAGTACATCATGCAGAATGCTGGACTGGATGAAGCAAAAGCCAGAATCAAGAAAGCTGGGAGAAATATCAATAATCTCAAATATCCAGATGACACCACCCTTATGGCAGAAAGCATAGAGAAACCAAAGAGCTTTTTGATGAAGGTAAAAGAGAAGAGTGAAAAAGCTGGCTTGAAACTCAACATTCAGAAAATTAAGATCATGACATCTGGTCCTTTCATTTCATGGCAAATAGATGGGGAAGTGATGGAAACAGTGACAGACTTTATTTCCTTGGGCTGCAAAATCACTGCAGATAGGGACTGCAGCCACAAAATTAAAATATGCTTGCTCCTTGGAAGAAAAGCTATGAAAAACCTCGACAGTGTATTAAAAAGCAGAAATATTACTTTGGCAACAAAGGTCCATATAGTCAAAGCTACGGTTTGATTGAGCTGAGCCCCAAAGAATTGATGCTTTTGAACTATGGTGTTGGAGAAGATTCTTGAGAGTCCCATGGACTGCA
The DNA here is from genome assembly GCF_023699985.2 of Odocoileus virginianus. NCBI lineage: Eukaryota > Metazoa > Chordata > Mammalia > Artiodactyla > Cervidae > Odocoileus > Odocoileus virginianus. Next base: position 63,420,502 of record NC_069684.1, read on the forward strand.
AGGAGATCCAATCAGTCCATCCTTAAAGGAGACCAGTCCTGAATATTCATTGGAAGGACTGATGCTGAAGCTGAAGCTCCAATACTTTGGCCACCTGATGTGAAGAGCTGACTCATTAGAAAAGACCCTGTTGTGGGAAAGATCGAAGGCAGGAGGATAAGTGTACAAAATGGTTGGACAGCATCAGCAACTCAACAGACATGAGTTTGAACAAACTCTGGGAGATAGTGAATGAAGGGGAAGCTGGCATGCTGCAGTCCATGGGGTTGCAAAGAGTCAGACATGAGCAACTGAACAACAACAACAAATAGGGAAGATAAGTTTCATAAGTAAATATTTATAATACAAACAAGAACATCTTGACTTGTATCACTCTTGTCGTACATTTATAATAAATAAATGTTTATTTATTCCAAATAGGAATAGGAGTTCCAAATAGGAAAAGGAGTACGTCAAGCCTGTATATCGTCACCCTGCTTGTTTAACTTCTATGCAGAGTACATCATGAGAAACGCTGGGCTGGATGAAGCACAAGCTGGATTCAAGATTGCCGGGAGAAATATCAATAACCTCAGATACGCAGATGACACCACCCTTATGGCAGAAAGTGAAGAGGAACTAAAAAGTCTTTTGATGAAAGTGAAAGAGGAGAGTGATAAAGTTGGCCTAAAGCTCAGCATTCGTAAAACTAAGATCATGGCATCTGCTCCCATCACTTCATGGGAAATAGATGGGTAAACAGTGGAAGCAGTGTCAGACTATTTTGGGGGGCTCCAAAATCACTGCAGATGGTGATTGCAGCAATGAAATTAAAAGACACTTACTCCTTGGAAGGAAAGTTATGACCAACCTAGATAGCATATTAAAAAGCAGAGACATTACTTTGCCAACAAAGATCCGTCTAGTCAATGCTATGGTTTTTCCAGTGGTCATGTATGGATGTGAGAGTTGGACTGTGAAGAAAGCTGAGCACTGAAAAATTGATGCTTTTGAATTGTGGTGTTGGAGAAGACTCTTGAGAGTCCCTTGGACTGCAAGGAGATCCAACCAGTCCATCCTGAAGGAGATCAGTCCTGGGTGTTCATTGGAAGGACTGATGTTGAAGCTGAAACTCCAATACTTTGGCCACCTCATGCGAAGAGCTGACTCATTGGAAAAGACCCTGATGCTGGGAAGGATTGGGGGCAGGAGGAGAAGGGGACAACAGAGGATGAGATGGCTGGATGGCATCACTGACTTGATGGACATGAATCTGAGTAAACTCCAGGAGTTTGTGATGGACAGGGAGGTCTGGCGTGCTGTGATTTCATGGTGTCGCAGAGTCAGACACGACTGAGTGACTGAACTGAACTGAACTGAATAAATAAATGAGTGTGATTCCACACAAGATAGTTAATAGACCTGAATTTCTGGCAACAGTTCCTAACCCAAGGTTTAGAGATACCACCAAAGACAGGACAAACTATATAAAACTGCAATAAAAAATCATTAGGAAATTTTTTAGATAGAAAAAACTTAGAAAAGAGACAATGAAATAAAAAATCAAGAAGGAAGAGAAACAAAACCTTTTGAAATGGGTTAGAAGAGAGCTTTTCTCTTTCTTTTAAATTACCCTGGGTTATCAAGACCTGCTCTACCAGGACTATGAGTCAATCATCTGGGTGTCCTAAAATATATGCCCAATTTTCTTGATGCTCCTAGCATCAAAAGGCAGAGTCTTAATTCCTTTCTTCTTAAGTATGACTGACTTCAGTGGTTGACTTAGGACAATTACAGTAACTTAGAAATGATGATGTTCTAATTTCAAAATGAGGTCACAAAAAGTACTGGGACTTCCTCTGGGATTTCTGGCTCTGGGGAAATTAATTTTCATGTCATGAAGACAGTCAAGTGGCCTATGGATAGGCTCAGTCACTGAGTACTGAGGTGACTGCTAATAGCCCATGAGGACTTAAGTCTGTCTGCCAGAAGCCCTTCGAGTACATGATCTTACAAGCAGACCCTTCATCCCCTACCAATATTTCACCTGCAACCAAGTGAGAGATTCTCAGCCAGGACTGTATTTCTAATGCACTCTTGAATATTTGAGCCACTACACTTTGGGAAACTAAATGTTTCATTAGACCATTAAGTTATGGGGTAATTTTCTACACAGCAATATATAACTAAAAAATAAAATAAAAACTTATTAATGAAATTAGGAGCTCACGTTAAGATACCCATATGACCAAACCTTATGATTTATGATGCACAAATATTTTTCCAAAGTATTTTGCTCTTTTGACCTGTAAGATAAGATATCTGTTGTTAAAAATCACTTCAAAGTTGATTATATTTAATATTTATATCTTACACTTAAGAGCCTCTCTGTGCTGCCTTGGGTGAAATGGAGCAGAATTCAGAATAACATGGGACAGATGATGAGTAACAGGGGGATAATGCCATTCTTTTCAAGTTGTGATTTGGTGTAACTTAGTAGATAGATGTCAAGATTCTATATTTTTATTGCAGTTAGCTAAGGGGTCTTTTAAGGGAGTGGCTTCTTTTAGAAACTTCCTCAGACCAATAAAAAAAATGAAGTACATTAACATTTTCCATTCAAGTGAACATTTTATTCTGATCAGAGTTTCCCTGAAGTTACAGCTATAACTTTAAACTATCTTTGTTTAAAAGTTTGCAATTTAGACAAACAAATATAGATTAGAGTTACATTATAAGCACATAAAAGAAACAAGAGTCTGGTCCAAATGACCTAGACTAAGAAGAACCATAAGAATCTGAGAATGTTCAGGAGATGTAGTATAACTCGCATATACAGTCACAATTTAACACTTTGTGTGTGCTGTGCTCAGTTAAATCTGATTGTGACCCAACAGACTGTGACCCACAAGGCTGCTCTGTCCATGGAATTTTCCAGGCAAGAATACTGGAGTGGGTTTTCATTTTCTCCTCCAGGGGGTCTTTTCTACTCAGGGATCAAATGTACATCTCTTCCATCTCCTGCATTGGCAGGCAGATTCTTTATCACTGCACCACCTGGGAAGCCCAATTTAATGTTTTCCTTTTTCCAGTTGTAGACCTAAAATATTTTTCTCTCCCAATGAAATAAGGATTTTTTCTCACACATATTGACAGAACATTATTTTTTTTGTTTGCTACACAAACAAACAAACAAGCAAACAACAAACCTTATATCCACCTTCCAAAAGAACAAGGGGAGACCTAATTTTATCTTTTGAGACACTATAAGTCCTTAACTCTTTTTTTCTGTATGCCTTTACAATGCACAGACTCAGTTCAAGAATTCTTAATAGGATAAATCGCATACCTGCAGGCTTCCTGCAATGTAACACTTCATTTCAACATCAGGTAATTTTACTTTCTTTACTATAGTTAATTTTCCTTGAAGCTTGAATAGGAGAGAAAAAAAATTACATACACAGATCCACTCCTTAAAAGTCATCTGAAAATCACTGGGTAAGATATTTAGATCAGGTCAGAATAGCACATTAATAAGTGCCAAAATATGCTAAATGGCTGAACTTCAAAATATAAAGTTTGGATTTTTTTTGGAGGTGGGCAGGTTCTTTAGTTCTAAAATGAAATAATAAATTCTCCTTGTCACAAGTTTATTGATAGAGGAAAAACAAATTGAGTTTTCCCTCCATTTTTCTGCTCAGAAAGCTCACGTTTTACTTTGTTATCTTTTCTTCATTCTTGAGTGCCAGAATTTGATTGAGATCTCTGGGGGCGCAATTTATGCACAGGAAAGTCAGAGGGCAAAGTTAAACATTTAGGAGTATGATCATTTTAATGTGTTGTTGGATTTGATTTGTTAGGTTTTTTTTTTTTGTTTGTTTGTTTGTTTTGAGTATTTTTGTGTCTAAGTTCATTAGGGATCCTGCCCTGTAATTTTGTTTTGTGATATCTTTGCACGATTTTGGTCTCAGGATGATAATGGCTCATAGAATTAGTTTGTGAATGTTCCTTCCTCTGCATTTCTTTTAGAAGAGTTCAGAAGGATAAGTGTTAAGTCTTCTCTACATGTTTGGTAGAATTCACCTTTGAAGCCATCTGGTCCTGTACCTTTTTTGTCAGGAGTTTTTCACTCACAGTTTCAATTTCTGTACTTGTGATCAGTCTGTTCATATTTTTTATTTCTTCCTGGTTCAGTCATGGGAGATAATACCTTTATAAGCATTTGTCCACTTCTAAGTTGTCAATTTTATTGGCTTATACTTGCTGACAGCAGTCTCTATGATCCTTTGCATTTATGTGCTATCAGCTGTAACTTCTCCTTTTTCATTTCTAATTTTATTGATGTACTTTGCATATAAGTTAAATAAGCAGGGTGACAATATATAGCCTTGACGTACTCCTTTTCCTATTTGGAACCAGTCTGTTATTCTGTGTCCAGTTCTAACTGTTGCTTACTGACCTGCATACAGATTTCTCAAGAGGCAGGTCAGGTGGTCTGGTTTTCCCATCACTTTCAGAATTTTTCACAGTTTATTGTAATCCACACAGTCAAAGTCTTTGGCATAGTCAATAAAGCAGAAGTAGATGTTTTTCTGGAACTCTCTTGCTTTTTTGATGATCCAATGGATGTTGGCAATTTGATTTCTGGTTCCTCTGCCTTTTCTAAATCCAACTTGAATATATGGAAGTTCATGGTTCACGTATTGTTGAAGCCTGGCTTGGAGAATTTTGAGCATTACTTTACTAGCGTGTGAGATGAGTGCAATTGTGTGGTAGTTTGGGCATTCTTTGGCATTGCCTTTCTTTGGGATTGCAATGAAAACTGACCTTTTCTAGTCCTGTGGCCAAGCTGAGTTTTTCAAATTTGCTGGCATATTGATTGCAGCACTTTCACAGCATCATCTTTTAGGATTTGAAATAGCTCAAGTGGAATTCCATCACCTCCACTAGCTTTGTTTGAAGTGATGCTTCCTAAGGCCCACCTGACTTCACATTCCAGGGTGTCCAGCTCTAGGTATAATCATAAGGGATTTTATTTAGATCATATCTGAATGGTCTAGTGGTTTTCCCCACTTTCTTCAATTTCAGTCTGAATTTGGCAATAAGGAGGTCTTCTGAGTTACAGTCATCACCCAATCTTGTTTTTGCTGACTGACTGTATAGAGCTTCTCCATCTTTGGCTGCAAAGAATATAATCAATTTGATTTCAGTGTTGACCATCTGGTGATGTCCATGTGTAGAGTCTTCTCTGTTGTTGTTGGAAGAGGGTTTGCTATGACCAGTGCATTCTCTTGGCAAAACTCTACGAAACTTTGCCCTGCTTCATTCCATACTCCAAGGCCAAATTTGCCAGTTACTCCAGGTGTTTCTTGACTTCCTACTTTTGCATTCCAGTCCCCTATAATGAAAAGGACATCTTTTTTGGGTGTTAGTCCTAGAAGGTCTTGTAGGTCTTCATAGAATCGTTCAACTTCAGTTTCTTCAACATTTCTGGTCGAGTCATAGACTTGGATTACTGTGGTATTGAATGGTTTGCCTTGGAAATGAACAAAGATCATTCTGCCGTTTTTGACATTGCATTCCAAGTACTGCATTTTGGACTCTTTCCTTGACTGTGATGGCTACTGCATTTCTTCTAAGGTATTCCTGCCCACAGTAGTAGATATAATGGTCACCTGAGTTAAATTCACCCATTTCAGTCCATTTTAGTTCGCTGATTCCTAGAATGTTGATATTCACTCTTGCCATCTCCTGTTTGACCACTTCCAATCTGCCTTGATTCATGGAACTAACATTCCAGGTTCCTATGCAGTATCGCTCTCTACAGCATCGGACCTTACTTCTATCACCAGTGACATCCAGCAAGCAGTCGAGAGGAGATCCCCCACCTCCAAAGTAAGGGAAACCCTTGTAAAACAGTAGGCACTGAGAAAGGGCATTAGAGGGCAGACAGACTGAAACCACACTCACAGAAAACTAGCCAATCTGATCACATGGATCACAGCCTTGTCTAACTCAGTGAAACTAAGCCATGCCATGTAGGACCACCCAAGATGGATGGGTCATGGTGTACAGTTCTGAGAAAATGAGGTCCACTGGAAAAGGGAATGGCAAACCACTTCAATATTCTTGCCTTGAGAACCCCATGAACAGTATGAAAAGGCAAAAAGATAGGACACTGAAAGATGAACCCCCCAGGTTGGTAGGTGCCCAATATGCTATTGGAGATCATGAAGAAATAACTCCAGAAAGAATGAAGGGATGGAGCAAAAGCAAAAGCAACACCCAGCCGTGGATATGACTGCTTGATAGAAGCAGAGTCCAATGCTGTGAAGAGCAATATTGCATAGGAACCTGTCAGAATGTCCATCATCAAAAAGTCTACAAACAATAAATGCTGGAGAGGGTGTGGAGAAATGGGGACCCTCTTGCACTAGTGGTGGGAGTGTAAATTGATACAGCAACTATGGAAAACAGTATGGAAGTTCCTTGAAAAGCTGAAAATAGAACTACTATATGACCCAGAAATTATACTCCTGGGTAGATAGCCAGAGAAAACCATAATTTCAAAATAAACATACATCCCAATGTTCATTGCAGTACTATTTACAATAGCAAGGATATGAAAGCAATGTGAATGTCAATAGATGAATGGATAAAGCAGATATAGTACATATATACAATGGAATATTACTCAACCATAGAAAGAAACAAAACTGTGCCATTTGCAAAGATGTGGATGGATCTAGAGACCATCATACTGAGTGAAGTAAGTCAGAAAAGCAAATACATATTAATGCACATATGTGTAACCTAGGAAAATGGTATAGATGATCTTTTTGCAAAGCAGAAATAGAGACACAGACGTAGAGAACAAATATATGAATATCGAGGGGGAAGGGAGAGGTGGGATGAGTTGAGAGATTGGTTTTGACGTATATACACTACTCATACTATGTATAAAATAGATTACTAATGAGAATCTACTGTGTAGCACAGAGAACTTTAGTCTATGTTCTAGGGTGATCCAAATGGGAAGGAAATCCAAAAAAGAGGGGATATATGTATGTGTGTGGCTCATTCACCTTGATGTACAGTAGAAAGAAAACCAAGATTGTAAAGCAATCCTGTTGTTGTGTGTGTTAGTTACTCAGTCGTGTCCGACTCTTTGTGACCCCATGGACTGTAGCCCACCAGGCTCCTCTGTCCATGGAATTCTCCAGGCAAGTATATTGGAGTGGGTTGCTATTTTCTATAAAAATTAAAAAAAAAAATTGGAATGCTTCACTTTGACCATGAAGTTGTTCAATATAAGCTACTCCAGCGATTTATTCTTCTGCCCTAGCCATCTGAAATAGATTTTTGAAACAAATCTAGAGAGTAGAGGTAGGTGCAACTATGTAATCTGAGTTGGTTGCCTGGAGTGGAAGAGAAAGCCACTTGATATAAATTTGGAGTCAATTGCAAAATAATTTTTTTTTAAATAATGATATGCTTATTTTTCTTGGATGAAGAGCTTTTCGGAACTGAGTTCGCTGTGAAGGTCCTGCTGATGTGTAGACTCTGTATGAGTCTCTGGGCCATGCAACTGGAAGATGCCCTGATACCTCTCATCAAGTTTCAGTGGGAATTTCAAGGCAATTTGTGTCCTGTGAAGACACTGGGGGCAAGAACACCTGGCTGGCTCATGAGATGATTTGTCAGAAAATAAACATGTCATTTCTTTAGGAATTTTATCTTTGAGTCTTACACGAAACATTGAAAAATAAGATAGAGAAGAAACACTATTTGTAATAAGAAATCTGACTACACGATAAGGAACTGAGACTGCTGACAGCTTCTAAGTCTCTCTCATGTCTCTTCTCTGCCTGTGTGCTCTCATCTTTGACACTTCAGTTCAGTTCAGTTGCTCAGTCATGTCCGACTCTTTGCGACCCAATGAACCACAGCACACCAGAGCTCCCTGTCCATCACCAACTCCCAGAGTTCACCCAAACCCATGTCCATCAAGTCGGTGATGCCATCCAGACATTTCATCATCTGTCGTCCCCTTCTCCTCCTGCCCTCAATCCTTCCCAGCATCAGGGTCTTTTCAAATGACTCCGCTCTTCACATGAGGTGGCCAAAGTACTGGAGCTTCAGCTTCAGCATCAGTCCTTCCAATGAACACCCAGGACTGATCTCCTTTAGGACAGGCTGGTTGGACCTCCTTGCAGTCCAAGGGACTCTCAAGAGTCTTCTCCAACACCACAGTTCAAAAGCATCTATTCTTCAGTGCTTAGCTTTCTTTATAGTTCAACTCTCACATCCATACATGACCACTGGAAAAACCATAGCCTTGACTAGACAGACCTTTGTTGGCAAAGTAATGTTTCTGTTTCTGCTAGGTTGGTCATAACTTTCCTTCCAAGGAGTAAGTGTCTTTTAATTACATGACTGCAATCACCATCTGCAGTGATTTTGGAGCTCAGAAAAATAAAGTCAGCCACTGTTTCCACTGTTTACCCATCTATTTGCCATGAAGTGATGGGACCGAATGCCATGCTCTTAGTTTTCTGAATGTTGAGCTTTAAGCCAGCTCTTTCACTCTCCTTTCACTTTCATCAAGAGGCTCTTTAGTTCTTCACTTTCTGCCATAAGGGTGGTGTCATCTGCATATCTGAGGTTATTGATATTTCTCCCAGCAATCTTGATTCCAGCCTGTGCTTCTTCCAGCCCAGCATTTCTCATGATGTACTCTGCATATAAGTTAAATAAGCAGGGTGACAGTATACAGCCTTGACATACTCCTTTTCCTATTTGGAACCAGTCTGTTGTTCCAGGTCCAGTTCTAACTGTTGCTTCCTGGCCTGCATACAGGTTTCTCAAGAGGCAGGTCAGGTGGTCTGGTATGCCCATCTCTTTCAGAATTTTCCACAGTTTATTGTGATCCACACAGTCGAAGGCTTTGGCATAGTCAATAAACCAGAAATAGATGTTTTTCTGGAACTCTCTTGCTTTTCTGATGATCCAACAGATGTTCTCAATTTGATTTCTGGTCCCTCTTCCTTTTCTAAAAACAGCTTGAACATCTGGAAGTTCATGGTTTATGTATTGCTGAAGCCTGGCTTGGAGAATTTTGAGCATTGCTTTACTAGTGTGTGAGAAGAGTGCAATTGTGTGGTAATTTGAGCATTCTTTGACATTGCCTTTCTTTGGCACTAGTGGGAGATTTAAACCACACAAGCCTCTGACCACAGACAGATTCCAGTCACATCCACTAATCACAGTAAAAATTTGTCAGTCGTTTTTTCCCTGCCTTCTCAAGCTACCTTTGGACCAGTTTGGTAAGACTGCTTTGCTGTTTCCAGAAAACCATAATTTGTAAGTGATATATCTTTCATGCTGTCTTGGTGTACATGATGTATTCAGTTTCAATCTGAACCAAATTTTGGACGGGGTCCATCTTGTCCCTGTGGGGTGGTCACAGTGATATTGTCAGTAAAAAAGGAGATTTTCATCAAGGATATAATTTTCAAATTTAACCAGATCATTAATGAATTTCAAGTTGGGATTTATAATTCATAGGATGACTGATGAAAAGAAATCAGAGCTCATATCTGATTTGCCTCACAGCTGCAACACAGGAAGATCTTCATATTTAGGTCAAGTGTCCTTAGGGGATTACATTGTTTCTGAACAGTGGCAATAGTTTCTCTATTTTACTGGAAACACCAAGAGAGTGATTGCCCATTCTCCAAAATATCCCAAAAGAACAACTTGTTGATCAAAAAATGATAAGTATACTGCAATAAGGGAGAACATCATCTTAATAGTCATGTATTACAGAAGAGAATCTGTATGAAGCTCTAAAACATATAGGTATGACTAGATGGGTAGAGATAAAGAGAGACAGGTATGTACAGAGATCCTTAAAACTACATATTGGAAAGAAATTAGCAAATAATATTTAATTTTTTCTTGGTACTGTAATTTTGTGTGCTAATGTCTTATTTATAGTTTTATATGTCCTAATTAATCACTTGTCCTTTTCTTCTTTTGCACTTATTTTTTCTGGATCTGAATTAGCAAAATAGGTTAATCATACCACTCAGTTCAAGGTACATTATTTATTTTTTCCAGCTTTAGTGAGGTATAGTTAACAAATTAAAAATTGCATACATTTAAGTTGTACAGTGTTATGTTTTGATAGAACTATACCTAATGATAAGATTACCGCAATCAAGCTAGATAACAAAGCCCCATGTACATTGTTACTGATCTCTAAACATCTTCCTCTTACTTGATGTACATGAAGAATATTATATATCTTATATAGCCACATCCTATATAGCTACATCCTTAGAAACATCAATACATAGTGCCATTCAGCTTTTGAATATTTGCCAATCCAACAAGGATAAAGTACTATCTCAATATGGAATTTATTTCCCTTATATAGAGGTTAGTGTTTTGAGTTTTTTCCCCAAGGTTTTCAGTTTTTTTTTTAATCATTTATCTTGTATTCAATTCCTGACAATGGACATAGATTAATCACTGGGTTCATCATGAAAAAGCAAAATGTATGATACCTTAAATTGAAGGGTTTTGTGATTTAATGATATTTCCAAGTATTTTAGGAATCTTAGAAAATGTCTTGTAAGATGGAAGTGCTGCTCTGTTTTCCTCTCAAAAGAGAGATCCTAACCTTTAAATGGCAAGGTTTCAGCTGTCAAAATATATGCTGAGATGTTGGTGCCATATTAACCTGGAAAGAAAATAATTGCCATTGATTCAAGAGCAACAGCAGAAAGTGTAGGCTGCCCTTCTAGAACCTTTGACTTTCTACAGAAAAAAAAAGGCTTTGAGGAGCTTAAATGTGAAAATGACGATGTTATTGGCACTTCACTTTTGAAAGAAATAGAAAGAAGCTTTAAAAATACATTCATAAAATGTTTTTAAAACTTTTAAACAATCTGTTCCTTTATTATTTTTATCCCATAATAAAAAGTATTAGCATTTAATTATTATTTCCTAAAAATAATAAGCTGGTAAGCTAATATTTCAGACATTGTATATGCAACATAGAGAATGAACTTCACTTTTAACTTTTACAGGTTATATGCATACATTTTGACTCATCAACACAGCTCATTGATGATTAGCATAACAAATTTTATATTTTCTGTGGCTTTATTATGAAATAGTATATGAATAAAAAGTCTACAAATACTTTTAAAATTCATATCCTATTTAAACAATAGTAAGTTAGTGAATTAAGCAACTTGGTCATGTAGATTTAAATACATCAGTGATTTGAAAACACTAATGTCAATGCCCTTTTTTGTGGCCAGTAATAACTTTGTTATGTTTAGATGGCATGATTAGTTTTCTATACAAAACCTCTTAAAAGTTTCAAATTATGCCTGATTAATAGCATGGTTATTGAATTTTAATAATTATAATTTAATTTTAATAATCTTTGTGCAAAATTGAAGAATCTGGTAAATATAAAAGTACAAAACCTTAGAGTATTTTTTCCATAATTATCCTCTACTTGAATACAAGTTTATTTTCACAAAGCTATTGGCAGAGAGAACATATATGATTTAATATTTCTGGTACCTAGGATAATTCCTAAGAATAATAGATGTTAAATAAATAGTTGTTACAGTAATGAAAAATATAAAGGCACAGGGGAAAATGTTTTGATTCATTTATAATGTAACTATATACTAAAAGTTTTAAAAATTCTAGCAGTGAAGAACAGTACTAAATAAAAATGGAGAATAGAAAACAGCAGAGAAATCAGTTATACCAAAAGTTGACTATTTGCACAGATCAACAGTGCTGCGAACCTCTTGCTACACTGATAAAAAAAAAGAATATTTTAAAAATTCAGATATGGAAAATAGGCCATCATTACTAACTTTACAAAAGTGAGAGAAAATGTATAAAGGACAAAATTAACAACTGAATGCCACCAAATTCAATAACCTTGTGAAATGGACAAATACTAAAAAGACAGAAACTTCCAAAATTGACAGTACAACAAATAGAAAATCTAAACAGACCTATATGTAGAGAAACTGAACTCAAAATAACAACTTATTTTATAAAATAACAACTCCTATGAAGAACAACCTAGTCCCTAATGACTTCACTTGTGAATTCTGCCAATTATGTAATATCAAATGAACAATTCACAAACTCTACCAAACAAAGAGAAGCAAAGGAGACACTTCTCGTATACTCTTTAGATTAGTACCTAAGAGTAATTAATGTAATATACCATATCAATGGTATGTGATTATCTTAACAAAAACAGAAAAAGCATCTGACAAGCTTGATTACCCTCTTATAATAAAAATCTTTCAACAAAATAGAACTGAACTTTCTTAACCTGATAAACTTAATTTTATAAGTTTATAAACTTTATAAACTTTACTTTCTTAACCTGATATTTAAAAAAATGTACAATTAACATCATATTTAATGGTGAAATACTGAATGCTTTCCACATAGTATTGGGAACAAGAAAATACAGATGTCACCACCTCTATTCAATATATACTATATGTCAAGTCAGGGTACAAAAGTAAAAGAAGACAGAAAAGTATATCAGTGTGGTAAAAAGTAAATTTATATTTATTTGAAGATGGCATAATATTTTATGTATAAAATTCTAGGCAACCCCACCTAAATCTATGGAGAACTCAAAAAGTCAAGAGGAGCAAAGTTGCAGGATGCAGTTCAGTTCAGTTCAGTCACTCAGTCATGTCTGACTCTTTGTGACCCCATGGATGGCAGCACACCAGGCCTTCCTGTCCATCTCCAACTCCTGGAATTTACTCAAACTCATGTCTATTGAGTCAGTGATGCCATCCAACCATCTCATCCTCTGTCGTCCCCTTCTCTTCTCACCTTCAATCTTTCCCAGCATCAGGGTCTTTTCAAATGAGTCAGTTCTTCATATCGGGTGGCCCAAAGTATTGGAGCTTCAGCTTCAGCACAAGTCCTTCCAATGAATATTCAGGACTGATTTCCTTTAGGATTGACTGGTTTGATTTCCTTTCAGTCAAAGGGACTCTTAAGAGTCTTCTCCAACATCACAGTTTAATAGCATCAATTCTTCTGTGCTCAGCTTTCTTTATATCCCAACTCTTACGTGCATACATGACTACTGGAAACACCATAGCTTTGACTAGATGGACTTTTGTTGGCAAAGAAATGTCTCTGCTTTTTAATATGCTGTCTAGGCTTGTCATAACATTCCTTCCAAGGAGTAAGCATCTTTTAGTTTCATGGCTGCAGTCACCATCTGCAGGATACAAGATCAGTATCAAAGAATATGTATTTCTACATGTTAGGAACAAACAATCTAAAAGAGAATGAAGTGTAAATGAAAATGTAATTTCATTTATAATACATAAAATATAAGATAATTAGAAGTAATTTAAATAATTGAAAGACTTCTAAAATGAACACTGCAAAACTTTATTCAAAGAAACTTTTAAAGATCTAAAAAAAAAAAAAAAAGACAGTCTGTGTTCATGGATCTTCCACTCTTCGTGAAAGTTAACTCAAAATCATTCATAGGCCTAAATGTAAAAATGCAAAACTATAAGACTTCTAAAGATATTACAGGAGAAAACCTAGACAATCTTAGTTTTTTTATAAGAATTTTTTAGATGCGATAGTAAAGCCACGATCTATGAAAGAAATGATTAGTGAGCTGGCTTTCATTACAACTAAAAATGTTCTGTGAAACACATGGATGAAAAAATGAGGTGATAAGCCACAGACAGAGAAATCTTACAAAAGACATCTAACTAAGGACTGTTATCCAATAAATGGTTCCCAAATGGCACTAGTTTAAAGAATCCACCTGCCAATCCAAGAGATAGGTATTTGATCCCTGGATCAGGAAGATCCCCTGGAGGAGGAAATGGCAGCACCCTCCGGTATTCTTGCCACGAGAATCTCAATGGATAGAGGAACCAGGTAGGCTATAGTCAGGCCACAAAGAGTGGGGTCAAAAAGAGTCAGTCATGACTGAGCATACACACAAATACACCCAATATATGAAAGAATTCAAAAAATCCAACAATAAGAAAATGAAAACAAGCTGATCAAAATGTGGACAGAAAACGAAAACAGACACCTTACTAAAGAAGAAACACATCTGGCAAATAAGCATAGAGAAAGATGTTACAATCATACGTCATCAGACAAATTTAAACAATGAGATCCCACTACAGACCTATTAGAATGGCCAAAATCCAGAACACAGGCAACACCAAATGTGGGCAAGAATGTGGATCAACAGAAACTCTTGTTCGTTGCTGATAGGAACACACAATAGTATGGCCACTTTGGAAGAGAGTTTGGAGGTTTCTTTAAAACAGGAAACATATTCTCACCACAGCCAGTAATTATATACTTTGATATTTATAAACAGGTATTTATTATTTATTTTCTTGGGCTCCAAAATCACTGCAGATGGTAACTACAGCCATGAAATTAAAAGACACTTGCTCCTTGGAAAAAAGCTATGACAAACCTAGACAGAGACATAACTTTGCCGACAAAGGTCCAGCTACTCAAAGCTTTGGTTTTTCCAGTAGTCATGTATGGATGTGAGAGTTGGACCATAAAAAAGACTGAGTGCTGAAAAATTGATGCTTTTGAACTGTGGTGTTGAAGAAGACATTTGAGAGTCTCTTGGACTGCAAGGAGATCAAACAAATCCATCCTAAAGGAAATCAATCCTGAACATTCATTGGAAGGACTGATGCTGAACCTGAAGCCCCAAAACTTTGGCAACACATTGCAAAAAGCTGGCTCATTAGAAAAGACCCTGATGCCTGGAAAGATTGAATGCAGGAAGGGAAGGGGATGACAGAGGATGAGATGGTTGGATGGCATCACTGACACGATGGACATGAATTTGAGTAGACTCCGGGAGTTGATGGTGGACAGGAAAGCCTGGCATGCTGCAGTCCATGGGGTTGCAAGGAGTTGAACATGACTGAGCAACTGAACTGGACTGAAACATAAAGACAAATTAAATGAGTCATTTCATGTTCAATGATTGGAAGATTGAAAATTTTTAAATTGGCAAATATCCTTAAATTGCTATACAGAATCCTAGAGATTCAAAGCAACCCTAGTCATCTTCACAGCAGGTATATTGTGGTGTGTGTGTGTGTGTGTGTGTGTGTGTTGCAAAGTGGCAAAGAAAATTGAAGATGCAGTTAAAAATGAGAACAAAGATAGAAGTTTATATTAGCCATTTCTAAGACTTATTTCGCAACCATAATTATTAGCAGAATAGCAGAATATTGGTAGGATAGCTAAATTGACTTAAGGAAAATAATTTAGTGCAGAAACAGACCCACCTATGTATATTGTCACCCAATTTGTGAAAATGAACTGCAACACAGTGAAAAATAATATTCTTTCCTGTTAAAGTTATTGGACAATATGGCTTTTCACAGGCAAAGATGAGAAAAATGAGTCCCATTATCTAGATTCCTACCTTATACTACATACAGAAATCAATTCCAGAGGACCTGCAGACTTAACACGAAAGGTAAGTTAACAAATCTTCTACAATACAGGGAAAACATCTTCCTGAACTTTGCATACACCAAAGACTAACTCTTAATTAAAAATTTATGAATTTTACTTTATTAAAATCATCAGATATTATTAAGAGGGGAAAAGGGAGAGCCAGACAATGGGAGATGATAGTCCCATTGCATCAAATGACATAGACTTGTGTCCACAATATATAATGAAAGAGTAAAAACTGGACTGCGGCTAAAAGATTGAAAACTAACTTGTATTGAAAAAAGAGAAAAAGCAACCCTGCCATTAATCACACTGGGAGGACAGGCACAGATAAAGCCAGCTACAAAATTAACTGGAGGGTTTGTTTTTCCCAAGGTCATGTGGCAACTGTGAAATCCCATAATAATTTCTATTTTTAATGATTATTACTTTTCTATAGAACCACTTTTCCACTTCCGTATTTTACTGGTGTTCAGTTCAGTCCTCAGGCATGTCCGACTTTGCGACCCCATGAATCGCAGCACACCAGGCTTCCCTATCCATCACCAACTCCTGGAGTTTACTCAAAACCATGTCCATCGAGTTGGTGATACCATCCAACCATCTCATCCTCTGTCGTCCCCTTCTCCTCCTGCCCCCAATCTGTCCCAGCATCAGGGTCTTTTCCAATGAGTCAGCTCTTCACATGAGGTGGCCAAAGTATTGGACTTTCAGCTTCAGCATCAGTCCTTCCAGTGAACACCCAGGACTGAATCTCCTTTAGGATGGACTGGTTGGATCTCCTTGCAGTCCAAGGACTCTCAAGAGTCTTCTCCAACACTGGTGTTACCTAATCCCTAAACTGCCCTGGCCTTAGGCAAGACTCCTGCTCCTCTTAGACTCTCCTAAGACTTGTTTGGTGACAAGCCAGACCTCCAACAAGATGATTCCCTAATCTCTCTTGTAAAGTGGCATTTTCTGGTTCTCTTGGAGTTCTCCCCCTTGCTGCATCAGGTCAGTAAATCTGACTTTGTCAGCCTTTAGCGTTTTTATTTTATTTTATTTTCCTGATGCGCCTTTGCATTTTTCAGGCTTTAGAATATTGTAGCCTCTAATAATCGTAATCATAAGGAAGACTTCCCTGATGGTCCAGTGGTGTCCCATGAACCAAGTGGGGCACAGGTTTGACCCCTAGTAGGGGAATTATAGCATGCCATGCAAGGCCAAATGAGCTTCCCTGGTGGCTCAGATAGTAAAAAATCTGCCTGCAATGCAGGAGACATGGGTTCAATCCCTTGGTCGGGAAGATCCCTTGGAGAAGGGAATGGCTACCCACTCCAGTACTCTTGCCTGGAGAATTTCATTGATAGAGGAGTCTGGCAAGCTACAGTCCATGGGATAACAAAAGAAATGGACATGATTGAGAGCTTAAGCATGCACATAATCATAGGAGGAGGATTAGGAGAAAGATTAAGGAGGAGAGAATAAGGAGAAAGAGAAGTTATAATGAAGCAAATGGACATAAGAAAGTATAAATTAATTCCACAATAAGATATAGTATACTGTTCCTAGAATAGTTGTTTAAAAAGTGAAAAGTACCAAAAGCTGAAGAATATATGGAACTACTAGGTCTTCTATACTCTGTTGATTGGAATGTAAATTCTTACAACCGTTTTGGAAAGTTTATTAGCAGTGTCTATCAAAGCAGAACACAGGATATGCTATGACCAAACAATTCTATTCCATAGTATACACCTAAAAGGACTTTATATGTGTTTGTAAAACACATACATGTAAAATGTTTTTTTCTGACAGCATTATTCATAAAAGCCTCAAACTGGAACAAGCAAAATATCCTTCAACAGATTTGATAAGTACACTTTAAAATAGTCACATAATGGGAAACTGTAGAGCAAAAAATGAATGAACTCACACTACTTGCAACATTATTAATAGCTCTCCCTAATATTTTACTGGATAAGAGAGAACAGAAGTAAAGGAAAATTCAATGTGTATTTTCATTTATGTAAAGATTGATAACAGATTAAGCATTTTATGGTGATGAGAATTTGATACAGTGATTGTGAGTAGCAAGCACAATGTAGGTTTCTGACAATAATCCATAATTTGATTATAATGTTATCATAATGATGTGTTTATTTGCATGGTGACAACTCTTCTAAGCTATATATTTAATATTTCTGCATTTCAAAATAGTTTATTTGGATTTTATAACTAAAAATAAAACTCAAGATTTAAAAGTTGTTAAATGGCAACCATATTTGAATAAATAATTGAAATATTTTAAAGCTTCATAAATGTGGGCAATTTTGTTGTTTACTTGTCATTCTAAAGTTTCACTCTAATAGTCACTGCACTATGGTAGCTATTTAACATTAGTAATCATAATGCAGAAAAAACAGGCCAGCATGAATTTTTCATAACTTTCATCCACAAAGCAAGTGAATAGTGCTTATTTTGGGGGGCTTTCCACATGCCTCAGTAGTAAAAGAATACGCCTGCCAAGGCAGGAGTTGCCCAAGACCTGGGTTCAGTGCAGAAGATCCCCTGGAAAAGCAAACAACAACCCACTTCAGTATTCTTGTCTGGAGAATCCCATGGACAGAGGAGCCTAGCAGGTGGGTTACGGTTCATAGGGTCGCAGAGGTAGACAAGACTTAGCACAAAGACACCACATAGTCAATTACCTAACAGTGTAAGAGAAGATTACATATATGGTGAATTGCTATAACCCACTGCATCTGGAAATTATAGGCAGAATTAAAAAAAAAAAGCTTCAAACCTTATCACTATAGCCATTAAATGTTTGTGTATCTGAAATTCAAATTTAAAAATAATAAAATGTGTGCCTGTATTTCAGTTCAGTTCAGTCACTCAGTCGTGTCTGACTCTTTGTGACCCCATAGACTGCACCATGCCAGTCTTCTCTGTCTATTACCAACTCCTGGTGCCTGCTCAGGCTCATATCCATCGAGTTGGTGATGCCATCCAACCATCTTGTCCTCTGTCATCACCTTCTCACTGCCTTCAATCTTTCCTAGCATCATGGTCTTTTCTAATGAGCTGACTCTGCATAGGGTGGTCAAAGTATTGGAGTTTCAGCGTCAGCATCAGTCCTTCTAATGAATATTCAGGACTGATTTCCTTTAGGATGAACTGGTTGGATCTCCTTGCAGTCCAAGGGACTCAAGAGTCTTCTCCAACACCACAGTTCAAAAGCATCTTCGGTGCTCAGCTTTCTTTATGGTCTGACTATCACATCCACACATAACTACTGGAAAAACCATAGCTTTGACTATGCCTTTGTCAGTAATGTATTTAGTTTTATTTAAATGACAGTAAATAATAGAATGGGAAAAAGTGACTTCTAACTTATAAAATTAAGGTATTAAAATAACTGCAATGTTTCAGCAAATGTTTTTTTTGGTGGTGATATGAAAATAAATTTATTTTTATAGTTTACAATACTGAAAAATAATCTAGATGTGTTTTTCTCTTTATTCTTAAAAATAACATAGCTTTTATACCAGCCAACATTTCCTGAGGTAACATATTCAATATCAAAATTTTTCTTTAAGAACATTTATGTTGATCACTTTATTAGAATAAACCATCAGTCCAACAAGTGTATATTCTTATTTTTCCAGTTTTACAGATGAAAAATATGAAGCTTGTAAAGTAATGACATTTTACCAGATCCTACTTCTGTAATGTTGGATCCTAGATTTCTACCTGAGCAGTATAATCTCAGAATCTGTGCATTTAATTTCCAGATGTAGTGCCTTTTTTCCTGAAATCTGTAATATTCCAAATTTACTGTAATTAAGTCAGAGGAAAAGTAATACATTTATTTTTTTTTAATCCCATCTAAGAAATACCATCTACTACAATATCCTTTACTACATAGTAAAAAATAATGATTTATGGTTCTCATGACATTTAGTTCATTATCAAATAAAACTGAACAATACTAAGCATTGCTTTAGGCAAGTGATGTACTTTTTCTTTATGCTGATAATAACATTAAACCCAATTTTTCAACATCATTGCTCAAGATTCTTTTTGAAAAATCTACTTTTAAATTTTAGTATAAGCTAATTGTGATAAAAATGTTACATATTGTATATATAAAATATTTAAAAATATAAAAGCAAATTACATTGGAAAGAAGTAATGGTTATCAATTAGGTAAATTTTCTGTATGATCACTTTACATTGAACATTTCTACTTTTCATATATATAGTAGACAATTAGAGTTAGTGTTCAGGTCATCATTAAGTTTTGTGTGGACAATTCACCTACTCTTTTTGAGCCTCAGTTTCTTCATTTGTTTATTTAAAATAATATTTTTATATATATTATTTATATATTCTAATAATTATAATGAAATGTGTATATGCATTAATATTTTAAGCATATAATTTGAATTTTATGTATATTAACATATGCATATTACTGTTCTTAATTATCATAAGCAGCTGAGAGAATTGTCTCCCAAGGCCATATATAATCATATTGATAGGTAAATTTTGAATTGTTCAAGAGCAAGAAATGCCTATCATCCTAGAAAAGGCACTGGCATTCTCTAAGGCTCAATGGAAATCAGCTACAGTTTGATGTTTAAAATGATAATTTCTGATCAAACTATAGGGATCAGTCAAGTTCAAGGCTTAGAGCCCATCACTTCTCCAATTTTTGATCATGCCAAGGTGTATCTAAGAATTCCAGAGTGGCCATTTCTGCCTAAAAACTTCTGATGAATAATGATGCTTTTGCAAAGCTTGTACCCCCAAACTGTGGTTATGTATGGGAAGGGCCTCTTTAATCAGCTACACAACAGACTAAGCTGGTACCTAGGAGTAAGAGCTAGCGCTCCCTAATCATGAAGCTTATGTACCTATCAATCCAAGAGTCAATGTTCTATCTAGATCCAGAGGAGGAGAACAAAGTATGAGATTTTTGGGCTTTATTAACAATTTGGAAAGAATAACCAAGAGACAGAGAAGACTCTTGAGAGTACCTTGGACTTCAAGGAGATCCAACCAGTCCATCCTGAAGAAGATCAGTCCTGGGTGTTCATTGGAAGGACTGATGCTGAAGCTGAAACTCCAATACTTTGGCCATCTGATGGGAAGAGCTGGTTCACTGTAAAAGACCCTGATGCTAGGAAAGATTAAAAGCAGGAGGAGAAGGGGACAACAGAGGACAAGATGGCTGAATGGCATCACTGACTCAATGGACATGAGTTTGAGCAAGCTCTGAGAGAGAGTGAAGAACAGGGAAGCCTGGTGTGCTGCAGTCCATGGGGTCACAAAAAGTCAGACACGACTTAGCAACTGGACAGCAACAACCAAGAGATACATACCATGGAAAGAGGGGAGTGATGAACCTATTTCCTGATATAATTTTGAGGCAAAAAGACAGCCTGGCCTTCTCTCCTTTAGCACAACTGAAAGATTTGCCCCATCATTCTGATGTCTTAATTATAAAAATTGGGTAAATAATAGGAGGGGGCACAGATGAACCACAGGAGGATAATAAGGGGAACCCTAACATTTTACTTTTTGGAGTGAATAGAATGGTTAGAATAACTGAAGGGCTAGCAGAGGAACACTTGGCCTCTTTGAACACTTCCCTGAAATCACAGCATAAACTGGTGATTCAGATAGGATATTAATAATTCATCTGACCTGACACTGGAATATTCTTCACAGTTCAGGAATCAACGCCAGGCTCTTCTGTACATGATATGATGGGAATCCAAAATCTTGTTTATTTCTAGGAATATATTTTCCTAATAATCTCTGATTTTGTTACTCCATTGAATATTACAAAAATTACTCAGTTCAGTTCAGTCACTCAGTCATGTCTGACTCTTTGAGACCCCATGAATCGCAGCAAGCCAGGCCACCCTGTCCATCACCAGCTCCCAGAGTTTACTCAAACTCATGCCCATTGAGTCGGTGATGGGCTCCAAAATCACTGCAGATGGTGACTGCAGCCATGAAATTAAAAGACAAAACTTACTAAGTAGGTCCAAAGAAAGTTTATTTAATATATATACATCACATAGTTCATATTCTCCAGTGTACACAATGTGAGAGGGAAGAAAAATAATTTAGGGTTATATTACTGCAGCTTTGTGCCTCACTAGAGTTTTTGCTCTGGCACAAAAATCACCAGTTTCTTATTTACAAAATAAAAACAAGCTTTACCAAAGAAGGTGAAAAGTAGACATAATGTATATAATTTAGCAACCTACATTAGTGTTTAACATTTGGTAAGTGGCTTTCATCTGTGATTATTACTGCATATACAGTAGTATTGGATGAATATATATGAAATGAATGAATAAAATTATGAATACCTCAAATAATACATATTTCAAATAAAAATAACACATGAAAGAGGAAATTTGAAGTTCCTAACTCAATCACATTGCTTCATCATTAAAAAAATTATTCTCAAATATTTTAATATTTCTGTTAATAGATTGAAAGTGGTTATGGCACCTAATTTTAAATCTAATTTCATATATGTATTTTAAAGTGCAATTAACATCATTGAATATCTAATATGATTAAACTGGAGCAGTATCTCAACTCACTCTATTATACTACATTAGGGATTTAGTAGAAACAATCTCACCTTATGTATTTAATGTGTAATTAACAATAATTAGTCACACACACACACATACCACTCCACCCCTCCCCATTTCCCATAGCAGTTCAGCAGTTCATACCAGATAGCTTTAAACCTTCTCTATTATTACAGTTATTTAGGAAATTATTATTCAGATATCAATCCTCTCTCACACAGTCAATTTTTAATAAACCTTTTTTGGATTTTTTTTTTTTTTTTTTTTTTTTTTGTATTTTAGGAAACTTTAGTAAGGAGTTACTATTCCACCTGGTTAGAATTTTATAGTTAGCAACACTAACTTATCTAGTATCATGTCCTTCTGTGCTTTCCTTTGCTTTTCCAGGATAGCAAAAAGTTGCCAAATGCTAGCTTTGTTATTGATGAAAAGGATTACAAATGTTTTGAAATCACAGAACTATTTAATTTTTACAATAATGTCTAACAGAATCAGCTATTTAATATATAGTTAAGTATATTATCTTATTTTTAAACTATATAACTGATGTTTAGAGCACTTTGTAGTCTATATTCTCAATGTATTTTAAAAATTAAATAGCATAAGATTAAAATGAGTCTTCCTAGTTCACATGGATCTGTGCTTTGGGGTTAAAAATATATATCACCTCCAAATTTCTTGCTACATCTCAAAGACCACATCGCTAGAGAGGAATAGAAGCTCTCCTTACATTCTTTAATCACCAATAGAATTACTTTCCTAAACTTTTTAATGTTTGATAATTACAAATTCACTTGTACAAAATAATAAGGAACTCCCATGTGTCCTTTAACATCTCACAGAACTAAAGTACAATATCAGTGTCATAACAAGTGATTAACACTGAAGATGCAGAGCATTGCCATCTTCACGAGGATCCTTCCCATTGCTCTTTTATAGCCATAGTAGCACGTCCTTCCATCCCTCTATTCCATTATCCTCTGGCAACCACTAATCTGTTCTCCACATTTGCAATTTTATCATTTTCAGGTTACATAAATGGAATTATCCAGCATGTTATATTTGGGGATTGACTTTTTCACTAAGCATAATTCCCTGGAGATTCTAGGTTGCTGCATGTGTCAATAGCATGTTCCTTTTTATTACTGAGTAGTATTTCATCCTAGAAATGGACTATGGCCTGCTTAATGATTCACCCACTGAAGGTCATCTCAATATTTCCAGTTTCCTAAACTGGAAATAAATTTTAATTCTATTAAAAATTAAGCTACTTTAAACACCTGGGCACACGTTTTTGTGTAAACACAATCATTAATTTCTATGGGATAAATCACTGTGCTATGCTGTGCTGTGTTCAACTCTTTGCAACTCCATGGACTGCAGCCTGACAGGCTACTCTGTCCATGAGATTTCTCCAGGCAAGAATACTGGAGTGGGTTGCCACGCTGTCCTCTATAGGATCTTGCCAACCCATGGATTGAACCAAGATCTCCTGCATTGCAGGTGGATTCTTTACCTTCTGAGCTACCAGGGAAGCCCATATATACCAGAATGGGTAGACTATGCCTTCTCCAGGGGATCTCCCCAATCCAGGAATAGAACTGGGGTTTCCTGCATTGCAGGTGGATTCTTGACCAACTGAGTAACAAGGAAAGACTTGTATCACAGCCTTGTCCAACTCGATGAAATTATGAGCCATGCCATGTAGGACCACTTAAGATGGATGGGTCATGGTGGAGCGTTCTGACAAAACATGGTCCATTGAAGAAGGGAATGGTAAACTACTTCAGTATTCTTGCCTTGAGAACCCCATAAAAAGGCAAAAAGATATGACACTGAAAGATGAACTCCCCAGGTTGGTAGGTTCTCAATAAGCTACTGGAGATGCGGGGAGAAATAGCTCAGGAAAGAATGAAGATGGTGAGCCAAAGCAAAAACAATACCAGTTGTGGATATGATTGGTGATGTAACTAAACCTGATGCTGTAAAGAACAATATTGCATAGGAACCTGGAACGTTAGGTCTATGAATCAGGGTAAAGTGGAAGTGGTCAAACAGGAGATGGCAAGAGTGAACATCAACATTTTAGGAAATCAGTAAACTAAAATTGATCGGAATGGGAGAATTTAACTCAGACGACCATTATATCTACTACTGTGGGCAGGAATCCCTCAGAAAAAAATGGAGTAGCCCTCATAGTAAACAAGAGACCAAAAGGCTGTACTTGGGTGCAATCACAAAAATAACAGAATTGTCTGTTTTTTTCCAAGGCAAACCATTCAATATCACAGTAATCCAGGTCTATGACCCAATCACTAATTCCAAAGAAGCTTAAGCTGAATGGCTCTGTGAAGACCTACAAGACCTTTAAGAACCAACATCAAAAAATCAAAATGATGTCCTTTTCATCAGAGGGGACTGGAATTATTGCAAAAGCAGGAAGTCAAGAGATACCTAGAGTAACAGGCAAGATTGGCCTTGGAATACAAAATGAAGCAGGGCAAAGGTTAACAAAGTTTTGCCAAGAGAACACACTGATCATGACAAACACCCTCTTCCAACAACACAACAGAGGACTCTACACATGGAAATCACAAGATGGTCAATACTGAAATCAGATTGATCATATTCTCTGTGGCAAAAGGTGGAGAAGCTCTATACAGTCAGCAAAAATATGACCAGGAGCTGACTGTGGCTCAGATCATGAACTCCTTATAGAAAATTCAGGCTTAAATTGAAGAAACTAGGGAAAACCACCAGACCATTCAAGTATGACCTAAATCAAATCCCTTACAATTATGCAGTGGAAGTGACAAATAGATTCAAGGGACTAGATCTGATAGATAGAGTGCCTGAAGAACTATAGACAGAGGCTCATAACATTGTACAGGAGGCAGTGATCAAAGCCATCCCCAAGAATAAGAAAGGCAAAAAGGCAAAATGGTTGTCTGAGGAGGTCTTACAAATCACTGAGAAAAGAAGAGAAACCAAAGGTAAATGAGAAAAGGAAAGACATATCCATCTGAATTCAGAGTTCCAAATAATAACAAAGAAAGATACGAAAGACTTCCTAAGTGACTAATGCAAGTGAAAAAAATTAGAGGAAAACATAAGAATGCGAAAGACTAGAGATCTCTTCAAGAAAATTAGATATCCAGGGAATATTTCATACAAAGATGGGCACAATAAAGGGCTGAAATGTCATGGAAGGTAGTAATAAGAGGTGGCAAGAATACACAGAAGAACTATACAAAAAAAGATCTTAATGACCCATATAATCACAATGGTGTGATCACTCACCTAGAGCCAGACTTTTTGGAATGCTAAGTCAAGTGGACCTTAGGAAGCATTGCTACAAACAAAGATAGTTGCAGTGATGGAATTCCAGCTGAACTATTTCAAATCCTAAAAGATGATTCTGTGAAAATGCTGAACTCAATTTGCCAGCAAATTTGGAAATAGCAGTGGCCACAAGACTGGAAAAGGTCAGTTTTCACTCAAATCCAAAAGAAAAGCCATGCCAAAGAATGTTCAAATTACCGCACAGTGGCACACATCTTACACACTAGCAAAGTAATGCTCTAAATTTTCCAAGCCAGGCTTCAAAAGTATGTGAACCATAAACTTCCAGATGTTCAAGCTGGATTTAGAAAATGAAGAGGAACCATAGATCAAATTGTCAACATCCACTGAATCATTCAAAAAACAAGAGAATTTCAGCAAAACATCTAATTCTGCTGCATTGATTGAGCCAAAGCCTTTGACTATGCAGATCACATCAAACTCTGGATGAATCTGAAGCAGATGGGGAAACCAGACTACCTTATCTCCCTCTGAGAAATCTATATGCAGGTCAGGAAGCAACACTTAGAACTGGACATGGAACAGCAGACTGGTTCCAAATAGGAAAAGGAGTATATCAAGGCTGTATATTGTCACCCTGCTTTTTTAACTTATATGCAGAGTACATCATGAGAAATGCCAGGCTGGATGAAGCACAGGCTGGAATCAAGGTTTCAGGGAGAAATATCAGTTACCTCAGATATGGAGATGAAACCACCCTTATGGCAGAAAGTGAAGAGAGCTTCTTGATGAAAGTAAAAGAGGAGAATGAAAGAGCTGGCTTAAAACTCATCATTCTAAAAATTAAGATCATGGCATCCAGTCCCATCACTTCATTGTAAACAGATGGGGAAACAATGGAAACAGTGACAGACTTTATTTTTTCAGGGGCTCCAAAATCAATGGAGATGGTGACTGCAGCCATGAAATTGAAAGATGCTTACTGCTTGGAAGAAAAGCTATGACAAACCTAGACAACATATTAAAAAGCAGAGACATTACTTTACCAACAAAGATCCATATAGTCAAAGCTATGGTTTTTCTAGTAGTCATGTATGGGTGTGAGAGTTGGACTATAAAGGAAGCTGATGACTGAAGAATAGATGTGATTGAACTGTGATGTTGGAGAAGACTCTTGAGAATACCTTGGACTGTAAGGAGATCAAACAAGTCAATCATAAAGGAAATCAGTCCTGAATATTCATTTGAAGGACTGATCCTGAAGCTCCAATACTTTGGTCACCTGATGTGACAAACTGACTCATTAGAAAAGACCCTGCTGCTTGGAAAGACTGAAGGCAGGTGGAGAAGGGGACAACAGGATGAAATGATTGGATAGTATCACCAACTCGATGGACATGAGCTTGAGCAAGCTCCAGGAGTTGGTGATGGGCAGGGAAGTCTGGAGTACTGGAGTCCATGGGGTCACAAAAAGTTGTACGTGGATGTACAGCTAAACTGAACTGATGGGATAAATGTTTAGAAGTCTACTTGCTAATTTAATAAAGAAGAAAATAATTTAAAAATCTACCAGGTAGTCTTTTATATGATTATTCTGAGGAACAGAAAGTCAACTTCTTTTTTGTCACTGATGTTCTCTATCTTTTTGCCTGTATTTAACATATTTCAAAGATGTGTCACTCATGATTCAAGTTAGAATAAAACATTTGTTTGGTTATGACAAAAGAGAATGTAATTCATAATTTTATCTGCATTTAAGTGAGACAATTTTCTTTTTGATTAAATAATGCTGTACTGACACCAGAAACTTGGTTCAATGACATATAATTTCTTAATATAGCTAGTAACTGATAGATTTTAACTCTAAGGACTATTCGTTAACTATCACTTTGACAGAGATTTAATGTTTTATTTTATCATCTACTTTTATCCTAGTTAACAATTTATGCCTAATCCACAATTTAAGGTTAAATTTTTAGCACTTTTTATCAAGAAGGGAGTCAGTAGCTGCACATATGTTATTCATTTGCTTTTATATAGACAGTTTACTTGGAAAAATAAGCAAACATGTCTCAAGTCAACATTATGACCTGAGAAATACCTAGGGTATTATGAGAATGCTGTGGCAACAGTGAAGTTAAAGAATAGAATGAAGTGCCAGGCTATGTGCTCTGTTGTGTCCAACTGTGCAACACCATGGACTGTAGCCCATCAGGCTCTCCTGTTCATGGAATTTTCCAGGCAAGAATACTGGAGTGGGTTGCCATTTCCTTCTCAAGGGGGTTTTCCTGAATAGGATGAAGAGAAAACATGAATAAGGTAGAAGCTCCTTTCAACCCAGTTGTGGAACCATGACAAACTGACTTTGCTTCAGCTGACCCTGTATATATGTACACTACTTGGACATTCCCACGTGAGTTTATTCTATGACATGGAACAGGTAAAGCAACAGAAAAGAGATGTAAATATGTTATATATAATGTCACAGGATACTGTGACAGTTTAGAAGAGGTAACTTTTACAGGACAGGAAGTCTAAGGTCAGATTTGTCAAAGAAGTCTCCTTACAATTGGAAACAACTCAGCTAAGTGTTGAAGGATAAGGATGAGAATACCCCATGAAGAGATTAAAAGATCTCCAGAAAGAAGGGAAAAAATTGAGACAAGGAAGAGGAGGTATGCATTGAAAACTTCAGTGGTTTGATAATATCAAAGCAAACATGTGACATTGAAGTGAGAGATCATGGTGAAGAGAGTGGATAGGGCTGATACGTCCTGCAAAAGGCTCATGCTATGCCCAAAGAGGATTTTAAGAAACATGATGACAAATCAGATTTATTTTGTACATAAAACAAAGTGTGAAAGTCAGATGGGGTAAGTAAAGCTAAATACCAGGAATCCCACTGTGTATGGTTCATAATAATTAAATTAGAAACCTAAAATAATAATATAAGACAAGGTATGAGATATGAAAAAATAACATTTAAGGTTAAAAATGATAGAAGAAATATTTAATAAAAGGAACCCGTCAGACTTGATACTGAGAAGAGGGAAGGAAATTTTTAGATATCTTTGGACTTAAGTTCATGACTTGAGTGATTGGGTGGATGATGGTAAAGTTTCAAATTTGGGATAAAAAAATAGGATTGAAATAAGAGAGGACATGGACCCTGTCACTCACAATTGGCCTTGTTCTCTTTGTCTATTGGAACCCTCAGCAAAGTAAGGCCTTGGGGATTATTATTGCTGTAAAATAGTGCAGATGTTTTCTGCATTTTTATGTGCCACTAACTACACTCAAATTAGACATTTAAAATAAAGAAACTAAGCCCTCAGTACATTATATTTCTGGACATACATCTACGATAGCTCAGAGTTGGGCATGGTTGAGTGACTGAACTGAACTGAACTATGACAGACCAGTTATTGTTCTTCAAGTTGTTAAGCTATGTTCAACTCTTTTTGACCCCATAGACTGCAACACACCCGACTTTCTTGTCCATCACCAACTCCCAGAGTTTCCTTAAATTCAAGTCCATTGAGTCAGTTATGCCATCCAACCATCTCATCCTCTGTTGTCTTCTTCTCCTCCTGCCTTCAATCTTTTGTGGCATCATGGTCTTTTCCAACAAGTCAACTCTTTCACATCAACTGACCAAAGTATTGGAGCTTCAGCATTAGTCCTTCCAATGACTATTCAGGTTTTATTTACTTTAGGACTGACTGGTTTGATCTCTTTGCTGTCCAAGGGACTCTCAAGAGTCTTCTCCAGCTGTTTGAAAGCATTGATTCTTTGGAGCTCAGCCTTCTTTATGCTCCAACTCTCACATCCGTCCATGACAACTGGAAAAACCATAGCTTCGACTAGATGGACTTTTGTCAGCAAAGTAATGTCTCTGCTTTCTAAAATACTGTCTAGGTTTATCATGGCTTTTCTTTTCTTTTCTTTTTTATTTTAGAAAAGATCACATTTACTATTGCACCCAAATATTAAGTGACTTTAATAACTACAGGTATTTCAATGTCTTTAAATGAAACATTTTAAAGCTTTATGTGAAGATATCTATATTGTCTACATTTGTCATAGCTTTTCTTCCAAGGAGCAAGTGTCTTTTAATTTCATGGCTACAGTCATTGTTCACAGTTATTTTGGATAGACCAGTAGTGTATTTTTAAAATCATGCCTTCCAAATATTACTGAAAATAGTTTTGAAAGAATATGTGTTGTACTTAGTTTCTCAGTCATGTCCAGCTCTTTGTGACCCCATGGACTGTAGCCCACCAGGCTCCTCTGTCCGTGGGGATTCTCCAGACAAGAATACTGGAGTGGGTTGCCATGTCCTGCTCCAGGGGATCTCCAAACCCAGGTCTCCCACATTGCAGGTGGATTCTTTACCATTTGATCCACAAGGGAAACCCATGAACACTGGAGTGGGTAGCCTATCCCTTCTCCAAGGGAATTTCCCATCCCAGGAATTGAACCAGAGTCTCCCAAATTGCCGGTTGATTCTTTACCAGTTCAGCTACAGCAAAGTCTTTGAAAGACTATCAGTCAGTTCAGTTACTCAGTCGTGTCTGACTTTTTGCGACCCCATGAATTGCAGCACGCCAGGCCTCCCTGTCCATCACAAACTCCCGGAGTATACTCACACTCATGCCCATCGAGTCAGTGATGCCATCCAGCCATCTCATCCTCTGCCATCCCCTTCTCCTCCTGCCCCCAACCCCTCCCAGAATCAGGGTCTTTTCAAATGAGTCAACTTTTCACATGAGGTGGCCAAAGTACTGGAGTTTCAGCTTCAGCATCAGTCCTTCCAATGAACATCCAGGACTGATCTCCTTCAGGATGAACTGGTTGGATCTCCTTGCAGTCCAAAGGACTCTCAAGAGTGTTCTCCAACACCACAGTTCAAAAGCATCAATTTTTCAGCACTCAGCTTTCTTCACAGTCCAACTCTCACATCCATACATGACCACTGGAAAAACCATAGCCTTGACCAGATGGACCTTTGTTGGCAAAGTAATGTCTCTGCTTTTTAATATGCTATCTAGGTTGGTCATCACTTTGCTTCCAAGGAGTAAGTGTCTTTTAATTTCATGGGTGCAGTCACCATCTGCAGTGATTTTGGAGTCCCAAAAAATAAAGTCTGACACTCTTTCCACTGCCTCCCCATCTATTTCCCATAAGGTGATGGGACCAGATGCCATGATCTTAGTTTTCTGAATGTTGAGCTTTAAGCTAACTGTTTCACTCCCCTCATTCACTTTCATCAAGAGGCTTTTTATTTCCTCTTCACTTTCTGCCATAAGGGTGGTGTCATCTGCATATCTGAGGTTATTGAGATTTCTCCAGGCAAACTTGATTTCAGCTTGTGCTTCTTCCAGCCCAGCATTTCTAATGATGTACTCTGCATATAAGTTAAATAAGCAGGGTGACAATATACAGCCTTGGCATACTCCTTTTCCTATTTGGAACCAGTCTGCTGTTCCATGTTCAGTTCTAACTGTTGTTTCCTGACCTGCATACAGGTTTCTTAAGAGGCAGGTCAGGTGTTCTGGTATTCCCATCTCCTTCAGAATTTTCCATAGTTTGTTGTGATCCACACAGTCGAAGGCTTTCGCATAGTCAATAAAACAGAAATAGATTTTTTTTTCTGGAACTCTCTTGCTTTATCAATGATCCAGTGGGTATTGATAATTTGATCTCTGGTTCCTCTGCCTTTTCCTTTTTTTTTTTTCCTCTGCCTTTTCTAAAACCAGCTTGAACATTTGGAAGTTCTTGGTTAACGTATTGCTGAAGCCTGGCTTGGAGAATTTTGAGCATTACTTTACTAGCGTGTGAGATGAGTGCAATTGTGTGGTAGTTTGAGCATTCTTTGGGATTGCCTTTCTTAGGGATTGGAATGAAAACGGACATTTTCCAGTCCTGTGGCCACTGCTGAGTTTTCCAAATTTGCTGACATATTGAGTGCAGCACTTTCACAGCATCATCTTTCAGGATTTAAAATAGCTCAACTGGAATTCCATCACCTCCACTAGCTTTGCTTGTAGTGATGTTTCCTAAGGCCCATTTGACTTCACATTCCAGGATGTCTTGCTCTAGGTGAATTTTGAAAGACTATAACTATTACTTCATAGATACTGACCTCCTGGGTTAACAAATACCATTATACATGTATACAGTTATACAAATACTATTTTATATATGCAGTACTTATGTCATAGCAGTATGGTTTTCTAATACCTCTCAATTAAAGTTTTTAATAATTCAGGGGAAAAGGTTTATGCTTTACTGTGATAAAGTATGTCTAGCTGAAGTTAGGAGAATGTCCATTAAAATAAAGCATGATACTATAATAACTGTAGAAACTAGAAAAGCCAAAAGAACCAATTAGAAAATTAGAATTGATTCAATATGGAACATCCAGAGAAATAACTATGAGAATCTTTAAATCTTTAGAGATAGCATACTCATGACTACAAAGAAAATAATATAAAAAATCTATCTTTCTTACAATTCCTAATAATAAAAACAAGGAAAATTCTAAAGGTACACAAAGGATTTAAATATTATTTAAAGGACAGTATGGGAAAATTAATCTACATTTTAACACATTCAAGTTGGTTCATCACTGCAAATATAAGTGCAATGATATCATTTACATATGGTTTTTTCCATATGTGAAATTGTGCTATTATACAGAAAATATGAAGAACAAATTTTTAAATAAATCAGATAACTCTTTGATGTATTTATGATATATAAATATATACTCATCTATGTTTATAAGTATATTTAAAATCTGCTTATATGTTAATGCAAACATTTATTATATGTGGATATAAATTATTTTTATTCATATATAACCATAGCATAAAAAAATAACCAGAAAAATGATTACTAAAGAACTAAAAAGTGTATCAGATTCAATTCTTACTAACTCCTGAATGCTAGTTATGTGAATATAAAATTATTTCCTATTGCACCATATGTCAAGAATTACAAGTATTTTTATATGTGAATATTAAATGTGATTTCTTAGACAAAAATGCTATGTTTACAAATAAAGAAAACACTTTAGTTGATTGATAAAGTTTTGTTATTGCAAATATAGTTGATTTCTAATATTATAAGTAGACATTAGGCCATAGCTGAAATTTCTCTCTTTTGATTAATTGTTTTATTTTGATTACATCCTGTAATGAGTAAGCACACAAAGATTATGAGGTGTCACAACACTATTTTTAAAAGATAAATCATTTAAAATGATCATTTTAATTAAAATTGCAAAATTTAATGAATAATTATATCAAATGTAGCAAATGTTACTGAAAATAATATCTGCATTTTGTTGCAAGATTTTATCTTGCCAGACATATTTCTAATATATTCATGATTCAGATTTATTTTTCAAAATCCTACCTGACAGCATCATTCTCGTACTTTAAATAAAAGGAAATTATGGACCTACTAAAGGGACTTATTTGTATTTATAAAGCTTTCAATATTATTCTCTTTATTTAAATGTTTTGCTTGACTGCTTCAGCTTTTAGAAGTGTATCCTTCATCTGAAATCACTTCTGGTCATAGATCCTGTCATTTAAATGTTTATCTGGAAGAGCATTCAGAAAGTGCCTTGAACAACAAGAAAAAAGTTACTTTTTAGCCAGAGAAACACTAGGTTCAAGAGTGCTTTTGGTGGGGGGGGGGGGGGGAAGAGTAAGATTGAACAGTGGCAAAATGCATTAAAAGTGAATTCGCTCAGTCATATCCGACTGTCTGCACCCCATGGACTCTAGCATACCAGGCTCCTCTGTCCATGGGATTTTCCAGGCAAGGGTACTGGAGTGGGTTGCCATTGCCTTCTCCAGAGATGCACTGAAGAGTTACTGAATCATTGTCTCCCTAGGCAACCCTAGGTAATCACTCCCAGAGGGTCTTATTAAGTTGAATTGAGGGCCTGAAAAAGACTCAGCCTCATTTTTTATATCTTCTTAATCCCCAGCTTCCTTTTTCCTAGCAAATATTTCTCTAAACACGTGTCCATCATTTTATAGGTGGCAATTAAGAGACATTAAACAGCTATTCCAGGTTTCTCTCCTAGTTCTGTTGGTAAAGAATCCGCCTGCAATACAGGAAACCGCCTGCAGTGCAGGAGACCTGGATTCTTTCCTGGGTCCGGAAGATCCCTTGGAGAAGGAAATGGCACCCCACACCAGTATTCTTGCCTGGAAAATCCTACGGAGAGAGGAGCCTGGCAGGCTACAGTCCATGGGGTCACGAGTTGGACAGGATTTAGCGACTAAACCACCAAACAGATAAAGATAATAACACCTAAGTTTAATGATAATAAAATTTAGTCAAACTATGAGTAAGTTTCTCATTGGTCACTAAATCACATTTAATAAACTTGCAATCTATGTGTGGAGTGAATCTATCAAAGTTCTTGAGATGAAATACCCCTTTTCTCTTCCAATTGATTTGCTCTGCACAACTCTTTTTAAATATAGCATATTTTTAAATAAGTGATTTTGTACTTATTTCTGTTTCAAAAGTAAAGCTAAAAGGCACAGAATGCTGTTTTGTAATTTGAAATGAATGCATAGTATGAAGTTATGATAGAAAATGTTGGTAAACATGAAGATTTATTTCTGTTAAAGTAGACGTCATCATGCCTGCTGTAGTAAAGACCATCCCAGCAGACGTGGCACTGTCAGCCTTGTCCTGGGCTCCTGGCATGACAGCCCCCACGGGGCAGGGTCTGGCTGTGAACTAACAGCATCACACTAATGGCAAATGTGCTGTGTTGTGCTGTGCTGAGAGAGGCTGATGACAGGTTTTAGCACCATATCTCATAGAGCATGCATCTGAAGGACCCATGCATTGTGCACCCTAGAGCGACTGGAGCTTAGATGCTCAATGTTCTGACCAATGCAGCTTAGGCGATTCTCTGGTGCTGTCCAAGCTCTCTGCATGGTGGCTCTACTGACCACTCATGTATTTTCTGCATATTAATTTACCATCCTTATTGTGAAACTTGCTTGCATTCTAAATCTATTTTGTGGTCACAGTATGTTAAAATGGAAAGTTTTCAACCAAGAAAAGGCTGAATGGTTAGATCCTTTAAACATAAGCTCACCCTTTGTGTAGATCTGATTTTAATCTCTTCCTTCTTTGAAGAACAGTTTGTCACTAATGATGAATGCACTAGATCCTGTGGCACTTGGCCTAGATCCTTGCTGGCTGAAGGCTCCCAAAAGTGTCTCTCATAGGGAATAGTCCTCAGCACTAGCATGGCTACCTTACTCTGACACACAAATATTTTCAATATTGTCTATGAATGCCATAAAAAAAAAAAAAAAGATACAGCCATGAAACAATATAAACCAGGGAAAAGACAATCCCGTCACCATTTGGTGCTGGGAAAGTTGGACACTGGCATGTAAATCAAGGAAATTGGAACACACTTTCACACCAGGCACAAAAATAAACTCAAAATGGCTTTCAGATTTAAACATAATACATGACACCATAAAACTTTGAGAAGGGAGCACAGGCAAAACATCCTCTGACATAAATTTTAACAATGCTTTCTTAGGTCAGTCTCCAAAGGCAACAGAAATAAAATAAAAAATAAACAAATGAGACCTACTCAAACTTATAAGCTTTTGTACAGCAAAGGAAGCCATAAAAAACAAGATAACATATGGAATAGGAGAAAATATTTGCAAATGATGTGATTGACAACAGGTTAATCTCCAAAATATAAAAATAGCTCATACAATTCAACAATAACAACAAAAACCAACTCAGTCAAAAAATGGCAGAAGACCTTAGAGATATTTCTCCAGATAAGAAATACAGATGGCCAGTAAGCACATGAAAAGATGCTCAATGTCACTAATTATTAGAGAAGTGAAAAATCAAAACTGCAGTGGGGTACCACCTCACAGTGGCCAGAATGGTCATCATTATAAATTCTACAAATAACAAATACTGGAGAGGGTGTGGAGAAAAGGAAATCTTTCTATACTGTTGGTAGAAGTGTAGTTTGGTGCAACCATGGTGAAAACAGTATAGAGATTCCTTGGAAAACTAAAAATGGAAATAACATATGATCTAGCAATCCCACTCCTGGACATGTATTTGGACAAAACTATAATTCAAAAAGATACATACACCCCTATTTTCATTGTAGCACTATTCACAATAGCCAAGACATGGAAATGACTTAAATGTTCATTGACAGATAAATGAATAAAGAAGATGTAGTTTATACAATAGAATACAGCCATAAAACAAAATAATGTCATTAGCAACAACACGGATGCAACTAGAGATTATCATTCTAAGTGAAGTAAGTCAGAAAGAGAAAGACAAATGCCATTTGATATCCACTTATAGTGAGTCGCTCTGTCATGTCTGACTCTTTGCGACCCCATTAACCTTACAGTCCCTGGAATTCTCCTGGCCAGAATACTGGAGTGGATAGCCTTTCTCTTCTCCAAGGGATCTTTCTAACCCAGTAACTGAACTGGAGTCTCCTGCCCAGCAGGCAGATTCTTTACCTGCTGAGCTACTAGGGAAGCCAGGCCACTTACATGTGGAGTCTAAAATATGGCAGAAACGAACCTATCTATGAAACAGAAACAGAATCACAGACATAGCAAACAGACTCATGGTTGCCAAGGGAGAGGGAGAGAGGTATGGAGTGGGTGTTCGGAGTTAGCACGTGCAAACCATTACACTTAATACGGGTAAACAAGGTCCTACTGTATAGCACAGAGAATTATATTCAATATCCTA
Organism: Odocoileus virginianus; assembly: GCF_023699985.2. NCBI lineage: Eukaryota > Metazoa > Chordata > Mammalia > Artiodactyla > Cervidae > Odocoileus > Odocoileus virginianus. The sequence continues at coordinate 63,456,747 of NC_069684.1, forward strand.
GGATAAACCATAATAGAAAAGAATGTATATATGTATATAACTGAGTCACTTTGCTATACAGCAGAGAGTAATATGACATTGTAAATCAATAGTTCAGTTCAGTTCAGTTCAGTCACTCAGTCATGTCTGACTCTTTGCGACCCCTGAATCACAGCACGCCAGGCCTCCATGTCCATCACCAACTCCCAGAGTTTACTCAAACTCATGTCCATCATGTCGGTGATGCCATCCAGTCATCTCATCCTCTGTCATCTTCTCCTCCTGCCCCCAATCCCTCCCAGCATCAGGGCCTTTTCCAATGAATCAACACTTTGCATGAGGTGGCTAAAGTACTGGAGTTTCAGCTTCAGCATCAGTCCTTCCAATGAACACCTAGGACTTATCTCCTTTAGGATGGACTGGTTGGATCTCCTTGCAGTCCAAGGGACTCTCAAGAGTCTTCTCCAACACCACGGTTCAAAAGCATCAATTTTTCAGTGCTCAGCTTTCTTTACAGTCCAACTCTCACATCCATACATGACCACTGGAAAAACCATAGCCTTGACCAGACAGACCTTTGTTGGCAAAGTAATGTCTCTGCTTTTTAATATGCTATCTAGGTTGGTCATAACTTTCCTGCCAAGGAGTAAGCGTCTTTTAATTTCATGGCTGCAATCACCATCTGCAGTGATTTTGGAGCCCCCAAAAATAAAATCTGACACTGTTTCTACTGTCTCCCCATCTATTTCCCATGAGGTGATGGGACCAGATGCCATGATCTTAGTTTTCTGAATGTTAAGCTTTAAGTCAACTTTTTCATTCTCCTCTTTCACTTTCATCAAGAGGCTTTTTAGTTCCTCTTCACTTTCTGCCATAAGGGTGGTGTCATCTGCATATCTGAGGTTATTAATATTACTTCAAGTTGAAAAAAGATACAGACCTGGTGATAGGGTTTTCTACCTTTCCATTATTCTTGCTTTTATTTGCAATCATTTCTAATACTATTGCAGACTTCTGAGGTAGTGTTAATGTTAAGAACCTGCCTGCCAACGCAGGAGACTTAAGAGACATGGGTTTGATCCTGGGGTCGGGAAGATCCCCTGGAGGAGGGCATGGCAACCCACTCTATTATTCTTGCCTGGAGAATCCCATGGACAGAGGAGCCTGGCAGGCTACAGTCCATAGGGTTGCCAAGAGTCAGACAGCACTGAAGTGACTTACACACCCACACTAAATCTATTGACCCTTTCTCTCCAAAGCAGAATACACAAAACAGAGATCCTCAGTCTTTAGGGCAGTCAAGTCACCTGCTGGGGATCTAAATCCACCAACAGGTAAAAGGGAAGGGAGAAAACTTCATTGATTTCCTTTGATGACTTTAAATAAAAGAAAATAAAGAAGGAAGCTTATGTTGGAATCCATTTTATAGACAGAGATTGGGTGGACACCTCTAGCTTTCAGACATGGTAGAAGTTAACAGGTAGAACTGGAAGGGGAGTGGTGTGGTTAGAAGACTTTTCTAAGCAGCAATATTATTCTTACCAGATCAAGTCTATACCATGATTATATCATTGTAATTGAAGCTTAGTCTTAAACCTCCATCTTTATTTCTCCCAAAATTTATGCAACTGCTCAATCTCAATATCCTTTTAATCATTTTGTGCTTGATCGGCACAAGTCACCTCTGTTCCCTAAAATTAAGAACTGATATCAATCTATCCCTCTTCCCTCCCTTCCCCACTGGTAACCATAAGGATACAAATGAACTTATTTACAAAACACAGAAACCCACAGACTTAGAGAATGGATAAATAGTGAGTGATTCTTATCCCATTTCTATCTCTTACTTCCTGGTCTTTTGAATCTTACCTATGGGAGAAATAGAACTGGTTGGACACTGATTCAGAGCGTATACAGTCTTCTAGAAACCTTTGCCCCAGCCCTACATGTTTTTGCCAAATATCTGGCACTGCTGCTAAGTTTCCAAAAGGTTATTCACCACTACATCAAGTCAGTTACTTCAGAATGATGGGAACCGTGGTAAAATCAGTTGAGTACATGATCATGGATCCATTGCTGCACTTATTTGCCTGTGAAGTGAGTTCTTTCATCAGAAATCAATTCTGATATATGGAATACCAGGATAGAGTATTCTAAGTTCAAAGATGATAGTTTTGTCAGAAGCAGTGCATACAGGAAAGGCAAATCCATATCCAACATAAGTGTTATTCCAATAAGAACAAAATATTGCACCTTTCATGATGGGCATGGTGAGTCTGCGCCAGGCAGCTGGTTAGTCATGCCAGATTGAATCTATATGAGGGCTTAGCACTGTTTTTGTTGCTCTCAGGCTGGTTGACCTTTGTGAGCTGAAGTCCATGCTCAGGAGTAACCTACCTCCCTGCCACCAGGGCCAACTTGTTCAGAAGCTCTGGACAATGACAAGGGTGGCTGGGGGAAGTAACTGCTATCACAGGACTGATCAACTATGTATTTGATCATCAAAGTCTTCCTCTGCTTAGGTCACCCACTGATGGGCATTCATATGGAACACAAATATCTTCACATTTTTTTTCCATTCAGAGATGCCAAACTATATACATTTTTCCTAAATGTTTCTGTCACCAATTTTTCAATCATGTTCCTTTAAAATCCCTGACATTTCAGCCATTCCATTGGCCACAGCCCATGAATCAGTGGACAATCACATTTCTGGCCATTTCTCCTGCAGAACAAAGTGGCTAATCAAGTGCCCTGATTTAGGAGATTTCCCTTCACCATGTCCTACAGGGATGTTACAAAAGAGGGTTGTGATGCTACAGATGTCAACTTCATTTCCACAGAACCATCTGCAAACCAGGCTTGTGTCTCTTCTGTTCTGTTAACTGATCTTAGTTCCTGCCCATGAGACCATAATTACAGGCTGGGAGGGAGAAGATGGTACAGCAGTAGAGATCATGGGCATTTGGTCCACTCTTTATGTAACCTACTCATATCTTCAGGTCTTTTTCAGTTCTGTTACATATATACCACTTCAATTTGATGATGGAATGTTTGTTGTGCACATGCAATTTTATGACCTGGCAGTTCAGATAATGCCCAGTTCCTGATGAGAGGATCAGGTCACATGGAAACCTAGGAGCTCATCAATCAGCATGCAGTCTCTAAGGCTCAATTTCAGGCCAGGAGCTGTTTCTCAAAAGGAGGATACATATCTGCAGAGAATGGCAGGGATTTGCAGTAAAATCCTAAGGTTTGCATTACTCTCCAGCTGAGGGGCTGGAGACAGAATCCACACAGTATTTCTATGTTCTGCTGACACTACTGAGTCTGTCGGATCATATTCCTGATGTGGTAAGCAACTTGCACGGCAGCTTGGACCTGCTGCAGAGTCCTCTCTTGTTCTGGGCCCCACTGAAAACTAGCAGCTTTTCTGTTCACTTGGTGAAAGGGCTGGAGTAACATACCCAAATGGACTACATTGCCTCCAAAGACCCAAGAGGCCCAGTAGGCACTGTGCTTCATTTTTGGTTGTAGGGTGGCCCAGATGCCACAACTTCTAGGAACACTAGCATTTCCAATCTTTCTAAGTCTTTGAATCCCTTCCTCTACATTAAACCAAGATGGGTTGGGCATTTCCAACTCACACACTGTGGGACTCCTTGCATCAGCCACACACCTAAACAAACTGCTAGAGCCTTTCCTGACTTCTTGAGTTGCAACACTGAACATAGAATCTCTGTGTAGTGAGCCTGTGTTATTCATTATATCCAACCCTATATTTCTTTTTTTTAAATTATTTTTTTCCATTTATTTTTATTAGTTGGAGGCTAATTACTTTACAATATTGTAGTGGTTTTTGTCATACATTGACATGAATCAGCCATGGATTTACATGTGTTCCCCATTCTGATTCCCCCTCCCACCTCCCTCTCCATCCGATCCCTCTGGGTCTAACATTAGTGTCCTGTACCCTAATTATCCATTCACACATATGGTCTTTGATTTTTGTGTGTGTAAGTTACAAGCCAACTAGTTCTTTTGAAGTGTAACATGTCTACTCATAAGTCTTACAGTGTACCTCAGCTTTAGAGAACTGTGGTGACTTGTGTCCAACTCTTGATCTTGATGCAAAGTGGGATGCTGGCCATGAGTTCTGAGAAGAGTCAACAGCGTCTTGTATGGCAGTTGTCCCAAAAGAGGCCAATAGAATCTGTTCCCGTCCCCCTGAGAAATGGAAAGAAACATATGACCATGTGTAGAGAGGTCAACACCACTGGGGGTAGGGAACCCACTTCTGTAGATGGGGGAACGACTTACTTCTGCTGGGGATGAAGGAACTTCTTCCACTGACAGAGAAAATTCATGAGAACTCAAAGGCCAATGTCCCCAGTTTCACCAGGGTCCTCCCATTTAGTTCTGTGTCAATATACAAGATCCCATTCTAGGAACTACTTTTCCATTTCTACCCCAATTTGTGTGGTTACTGGATATTTAATTATTTTCTACATGAATCAGCAGAAGTCACCTTCTATTCCTTGCAAGTAAGATATATCTGATATCTTGTTTTATTTCTATATTTGATATAGATTTATATAGATATATCAATACCAGGTTCATAATATTCTAAACTGTTCTATAAGTGGAAATGTTACAAAATTCATCATATAAATAGAACACAGTTTCTTACTTATGCACTATTTTTCTTTTTCTAATTAAGAAGTAGTATGTGTCTGGAATATTGGCTTAAATTTAATCAGTAGCCATTTGTTTTTTGACAATTCTGAACAAATCGGATCTCAAAGAAAGCTCTAAGAGCTACAACTATGCATTCCCTGCAGTAATCAACTTCTCCACATGTTTAATACTATGTAGGCAGCCACAGAACTCCTGATGGAAAACTGTGTGTGTCTTGAAAAACCATGCTCAGCATAATTAAGGACATTGGCAAAATATTTGAATATTCATGATTTTTTTAACATCAGTACCAATCATACAGATTCTACCTCATAATTTACTTTGGCCATATTGTGGATTGTATAGAAAGGGAAATCTTGCATTTAAGTCAAATGTGCAAAATGAATTGCAAAATATAGGTATTGCTAGCTACAAAGCCTTAACTATATGTTTTAGAAGAGCAGCTTCCCCAGATGTCAAACTGTAAACTACCATGCATTCATTTCTTCAAAAATCACTGAATAGGTGACTATTAATGTGCCAGGCATCACACTACTCATTGGAAATGCAGCAGTGAACAAAAGAGTTACAATCTGTCATGAAACTCATATTCTAGTAAGGTGTGACAGATAATATAAAACAAATTTCATAATAGATAAGAGTGGTGATTATGTATATATAGAATAGTTAGCCTATCTATTGACCTGTCTATGATAAAACAAGAATATCACTAACATTGTTTCTGTACAGGTGAGATTAAAGGAGATAAATAAAGTCAGAAATGGAGCTATATGGAGATCTGGGAAAAGGGCTTTATGTAGACATAGAATGTATGATATTTTGAATCAGGAAAAAAATAATGTATATAAGGAAAGATTTACTGTGGCTAAAGAACAATAAATTAAGGAAAATGTAATAGGAGATGAAAGTAGTCAAATGGGGATTCATATGCTTCAGGTGTTGTGGGCCATGGATGGAACTTAGATTTTATTTTGATTACTGCATGCTCAGTTGCTCAGTTGTGTCCGATTTTTTGTGAAACCTTTTAATTGTAGTCTGCCAGGCTTCTCTGTCCATGGGATTTTTTAAGGCAAGAATACTGAAGTGGGTTGCCATTTCCTTCTTCAGGAGATCTTCCCTACCCAGAGATTGCACCTGCATCTCCTGAACTGCAGGTAGATTCTTTACCTACTGATCCATCAGGGAAGTAGATGATTACTGAGCAGGTCATTAACTGAATTTATAACTTATGTTCTGTAGTGCACATCATGAAGGAATAGATTTCTAGTGCTCTGAATTTCTTTCATAATGCCCACTATGTTGCCCTTTATCTTAGTGGCCTGTTTACTAATTTATTACTTTTCCTTAAGTCCCACTAAGAATATATGAGGATGTTGGTTATCCCTAATTCTTTATAATATTTAATGTTTCAACCTTTGTCAATTTTAGTCATTCTTTGATGGGAGTAATTGCACATCATTATGATTTTAATTCATATTTCCTTGTTGACTACAGGGGTTGTGTGTGTGTTGGCTATTTGTGTATCTTTATTGTGAACTGTATATCCAAGGTTTTTTCCCATTCTCATATTTATCATTATTGATTGTTGTTGCTATTCAGTTGCTAAGTTGTATCCAACTCTTTGCACCCGAATAAAGTGCAGCACATCAGGCTTCCCTGTCACTCACTGTCTCCCTGAGTTTGCTCAAACTCATGTCCACTGAATCAATGATGCCATCCAGTCATCTCATCCCCTGCTGCCCCCTCCTCCTCTTGCTCACAATGTTTCCCAACACCACAGTCTTTTCTAATGTGTTGGCTTTTCACATCAAGTGGCCAAAGTATTGATTGTAAAGGTTAATTATATATTTTAGATACATATCTCTAATATCTGTATTCATCTAATCTATTATATTATACACACATTAATATGTGGGAATTCTGCTAGATTTCAATGTATCATATTTAATTATTTATGTTTAATACTTTAATATTTCTTCATAAAGTCTTTGTCTACATTCAGATTGCAAAGATATTTATATTTTCTTTTGGAAATCTTATATTTTCAGCTTTATGTTGATGCATATCTTGAATTAATTTCTGTGGCTGGTATAATGTAGAAACTGCAGTGCATTTTTTTCTAAAGTTATCTAGTTTTTTTCAGCTCCATTAGTTGCAAAGACTTTTAATTCTCCATTGAATAGGTTTCCTATTTTTGTTAAGTTTAATACGAAGTGTTTTTGGTGCTTTTGTAAATGGAATTGTTGGTACCTTTTAAACTGAAAATCAATAGCTTACTTGAAATTTCAGAGCTGTGGACATCTATTTCCACTTAACTGGTAAAAGTATGTCATGCACAGCTACCCACAAAGACAGGAGAGCTACAACATGCACTTTTTTTTTTTTTTTTTTCAGAAATGCTCACTTTGAATCAAATTGTGATTTTTACTTTAAAGAATATGAGATTAACGTGTAGTAGATAGATGACTTTCAGGATGTGGCACCATCTCTCAAAGTCACTTTCAATTCCTGTTTTCTTCCTGAAACCACTCAATTGGAGTAATTTTCCACCATGCCCCCCCCTCCTATGGCACTAATACAACCCTGAAATCCCATTCTTGAAGAAATGCTTTGCTGGTTCTCTCTAAAGGAAAAGCATCTTACTGTAATAAATAAACTAATTCACATAATGTCCACTGTAACTTAAACATTTTTAAACACAGAATTGAACTAGTTTGTTGTGTACGTTAATGTTAGTATCTTTATAATTATTTTGATCATATGCTCAAGTAAGTAATTATTCTTCATTACTTGCATCACAGTTATTATATCCTAATCATGATCCTATCTTCAGGTATTTCATGTCCTGTACTTTTAATTTAAAGGTGGATTTTTAACCAAACTATCATAATTTTATTTATCTATCCTCTTTGATAATTCCTTCACATATTGACCATGGGCTTAGCCATGTGACTTGCTTTGGCCAGTGGGACAAGACAACTTTAATTCAGGTAGCATCTTCAAAAAAGCACTTGCATACTTTAATTTCTTCACTTGCTCCTCTGCCTTTTCTATGAAAATATACTCAGGTTAGCCTAGTGATGAAATACCTGAAACGTTAGTAGAGCCAAGTTTCCCCAGTTGAAGCCATTTCATCCTAGCCAAACAAGAACAAATTCTTCAGCTGACTGCAGATGTGTAGGCAAACTCAGATAAGATTAAACAAACCTGGCTTTTACCATCATAAATATTTAAATGTCTGTTTGTTGTCTGAAGCACAACATTAAGCACACAATTTTTGATGCAGAAAAAAAGAAAAACCTAATTGACTTTTCTCAGAAGGCAAATGAAGTCATTATTCAAAAACCCAAAAGCCATTAATATTCATTTATGAACACAGGTGTAAAATGTAAAAAACAATCTATATGAAAGTTGAATTCAGCAGTCAAGTAATGCAAGGATGGCTTGCTATAACACATTAAAACAGAAGGAAATTACATAACTGATTCAACACATGCCAATGAAAATATTTAATTAAACTGAATTTTTCATTAAAACAAATACCACTTAGAAATATAAGTGAATTTGTCAAAGCCTACTGAAAACATATTAATTAACAGCCTCAATGAAGTCAGGAGGAAAAACAAAAGTGCTCCCTGGAATTGTTCTGATTAAATGCCATTCTAGACATTATAGCTAATCCATTCAGACGAAAATGAATGCACAGTGGAATAAATGATATGTGAGTCAATAAAGAAAATAAAAAGGTCCTTATTTGAAAATATAAAATTTTGTCACAAAAATCTAACTCTTTGTGATCCCATGAACTGTAGTCTGCCAGGTTCCTCTGTTCCTGGGATTCTCCAGGCAAGAATACTGGAGTGGGTAGCCATTTCATTCTCTAGAGGATGTTTCTGACCCAGGGATCACACCAGTTCTCCTGCATTGCAGTCAGATTCTTTACTCACTGAGGTACCAAGGAAGCCCCATGAAAATCTGAATGAATGTATAAAGTTTAGTAATTAATAAAATAAAATTTCATCTGTTAGTTGCTTGAAAATCAGCATGAAATAATATATGATGCTATGATACATCCTTAACACTCAAGGATTATTCACAACAGAAGCACTAATCATAACAACCTTCACATTCTAATTCAACATTGACTCATCACAATGACATCAGCCCTATCACAGGTGTACAGTTCTAAGCCACTTTGGTTGTTGCATGTGGACATATTTTGTAGAAAAACAGGCATTTAGAGGTTGAAAAGCGAAGTGAAGTGAAAGTCGCTCAGTCATGTCTGACTCTTTGCGCCCCCGTGGACTACAGCCTGCCAGGCTCCTCTGTCCGTGGAATTCTCCAGGCCAGAATACTGGAATGGGTAGCCATTCCCTGGGGGCTCAGATGGTAAAGAATCCTCTTGCAATGTGGTAGACCTGGGTTTGACCCCTGGGTTGGGAAGATCCCTGGAGAAGGGAACAGCTAACCACTACAGTATTCTGACCTGGAGAATTCCATGGACAGAGGAGCCCGGCAGGCTATAGTCCATGGGGTAGCAAAGAGTTGGACATGACTGAGTGACTTTCACTTCACTTCACTTTCTGTTTGGAGGTTGAAGTGGTGGTATTTACAAGTTCACCAGAGAAGATCATTTTCAACCATTTGACAAGTAGTCAACCAAATTTGTTTTAAAGCTTGTACAGATGTATCAGTTCCTATCATCTGAATGCCAACATCGACCTATGATAGGTAATAATTGTTGAGTGCTTGTTATGTGGTAATGATATTCTAAGCATTTAATAATTATTACCTCATTTAATTATTATAATAAGCTTGTGAATAGACATTATTATTTCTATTTTATAAAGAAGCAATCAATTGTTCAGTGACTCTTTTTTCCAAGGTTAAACATAAAGTTAGGATTTGGACAGACATATTCTAGATGAGCCCAGTTCCTTTACTTTTGACTTTGACATTTTATATAAACTTAAAATTTGAAAGTTGAAAAGTCTATGAGGAAAATGATATTACATTATCTAAATATTTTTCAATGCACAAAAATATACTGTTATTATAGGATATACTTGTTAGTATTTTAAAGACTTTATTTATATGTAAAGAAACCTAGAAAGCATGTTAAAAATCAGAGACATCATTTTGCTGACAAAGGATGGAATAGTCAAAGCTATGGTTTTTCCAGTAGTCATGTATGGATGTGAGAGTGGACCAAAAAGAATTGAGCATGGAAGAATTGATGCTTTCAAACTATGGTGCTGGAGAAGGCTCTTGAGAGCCCGTTGGACAGCAAGGAGATCAAACCAGTCAATCCTGTAGGTGATCAATCCTGAATATTCATTGGAAGAACTGATGCTGAAGCTCCAATACTTTGGTTACTTGAAGAGCTGACTCACTGGAAAAGACCTTGATGCTGGGAAAGATTGAGGGAAAGAGGAGGAGGGGGCAACAGAGAATGACATGGTTGAAAGGCATCACTGACTCAATGGACATGAATTAGGGCAAATTCTGGGATACATTAAAGGACAAGGAAGCCTGGTGTACTGCAGTCCATGGAGTCACAAAGAGTCTGACATGACTTGGTGACTGAACAGCAATAACAAAAACAAACTAAATGGACTCTTACAAAACCTTTACAAGCTACTTGAATGAATAATGAAAAAAAAATATAGCCAGGATAACTTTTGAGATGGCAGAGAAAATGATAGAATTTGATCCATTGAAGAATGCAGTAAAGTTATAACATTTAAATCTGGTAATACCAACACAGGGATACATACTTCAACCAGTGACATTTGATTCATTTTTAAAGCAGCATTACAAATCAGTAGGTTTTTTGGGACTGTTCCTTAAATCACTAAGTTTTGCTGAAAGAACTATTTGTCCATATTTTTAAAAAAATTAAGCTATTTTCTTCACACCAAACCTTACTAAACATTGCAGTTATATTGAAGAAACACTAAAATTACAAAAAATAATATGGGAATATCTTCTGACTATGACATAAGCAAGGATTTCTTAGGCATATCATAATCCCCCCAGACTTCCAAATTTAATATATTCACAGTAATAATTATTCAGCATGACAAAAGGTACTATAAAGAAAATTAAAGAATAAGACACAGTTCAGAGCAACTGCTTTTAATATCTACCACCAATAAAGGAATATCCAGAATACTAAGGCCTCTTAAAATGATCAAAGCAAGCATTCCCTCTAAGATAGAAACAAGACAAAGATACTACTCTTGCCACTTTTATTCAACGTAGTTTTGGAAATCATAGCCCCAGCAATCAAAGAAGAGAAAGAAATAAAACAAATCCAAACTGGAAAGGAAACATAAAATTGTCACTATTTGCACATGACATGACACTATACTGAGAAAATCCTAAGACACCACCAGGAAACTACTGGAGCTCATCGATGAATTCAGGATACAAAAAAGTTTCAGGATACAAAATTAATATACAGAAATCAGTTGCATTTTCATACCCTAACAGCAAAATATTGGAAAGAGAAATTAAGGAAATAATCCCATTTACTATCGCATCAAAAAGAATAAAATATCTAGGAATAAGTCTGCCTAAGGCAAAGGAGCTGTACTATGAAAACTAATCAGTGCTGATTAAAGAAATTGAAAATGACACAAAACAGATGGAAAGATATACCACGTTCTTCAATTGGAAGAATGAATATTGTTAAAATGACCACATTAGCAGGCAATCTGCAAATTGAGTGCAATTCCTGTCAAATTACTAGTGGCATTTATCACAGAACTAGAACAATTTTTTTTTTTCTTAATGTGTATAGAAACACAAAAGGCCCTGAAGAGCCAAAGCAATCTTGATAAAGGAGAAGGAAGCTGGAGGAATGAGTCTCCCTGACTTCAGATTATACTAACAAAGCTATAGTAATTAAAACAATATGGTACTGGTACAAAACTAGACACTAGAAAGCTAAGAAATAAACCCATGCGCTTATGGTCAATTAATCTATAACAAAGGAAGAAAGAGCATACAGTGGAGAAAAGACAGTTTTGTCAGTATGTGGTGCTGGGAAAACTGGGCAGTTAAGTGCAAAAGAATTAAATGAATGAAATCAGGTAACAACATAAACAAAAATAAACTCAAAATGGACTAAAGACCTAAATGTAAGACCGGATACTATAAAACTCCCAGAAAAAAACACAGAACAGTCTTTGACATAAATTGCAACAGTATTTTTTGGATCTATTTCCTGAGTACTAGAAGCAAAAATAAAGGAATTGAAGTTAATCAGACTTAAAAGCTTTTATACAGCAAACGAAACCATAACACAACAAAAAGACAACCTATGGAATGGGAGAAAATATTTGTAAATTATACAACTGACAATGGATTCATATTCAAAATGTACAATAGTTCATAAAATTCAATATCAAAAAGCAAACAACCCAATCAAAAAATGGGCAGTAGACCTAAATATGCATTTATTCAAAGAATACATACAGATCAAAATCAAATCTACAATGAGTTTTCACCTCACTCTGGTTAGAATGACTATCATCAGAAAGTCTATAAATAGCATGCTGAGGAGGGTGTGGAGAAAAGAACTCTCTTACCCTGCTGGTGGGAATGCAAATTGTTACAACCACTAGGCAGGGTGGTATGGAGGTTTCTTAAAAAACTAAAAATACTGTCACCATATGATCTCACTCCTGGGCAAATATTTGGAGAAAACTATAATTCAAAAAGATACATTTACCCCAGTGTTCACAGCGGTACTATTTACAATAGCCAAGACATGGAAGGAACTTACATGTCCACTGAAAGAGGAATGGATAAGAACATGATACAAATATACAGATGAGGATGCATGCACAAAATGGAAGTTTACTCAGTCATAAAAAAAAATGAAATAACACAATTTTCAGCAACATGGATGGACCTAGAGATTATCATACTAAATGAAGTAAGTCAAAGTCAAATATCATATGGTATCACTTAAATGTGGAATCTAAAAATGATACGAATAAACATTAAAAAATAGAGGAATAAAATACAGAAACAGACCCATAGACATATACATAGAAAACAGACATTGTTATCAAAGGGGAACAGGGGTGAGAGATAAATTAAGAGTTTGGGCCTAACAGATATACACCACTATATACAAAATGCATAAACAACAAAAGACCTACTACATAACACAGAGAGCTGTATTCACTATCTTCTAATAACTTAAAACAGAGAAAGAGAATACAAATATATGTTTATATGTGTGTGTGTGTATGTGTGCATAACTGATACACTTTGCTATACATCTGAAGCTAACAAAAAACTGTAAACCAACTATGGTGGTGGTTTAGTTGCTAAGCTGTGTCTCACTCTTGTGACCCCATGGACTGTAACCCACCAGGCTCCTCTGTCCATGGGATTCTCCAGGCAAGAATACTGGAGTGGGTTGCCATTTCCTTCTCCAGGGGATCTTCCCAACCCAGGAATCGAACCCGGGTCTCCTGTACTACAGGCAGATTCTTTACCAACTGAGCTCATAGCTCAACTATACTTCAATTTAAAAAAAAACAGATCAGCATATAGCTGATTTAGAATTATATCTTGCAAACAATGTAATATAAGTTAAATAATAACATGAAGATTCACCTCACTTAGTAATCAGAGAAATGTAAATTTAAGAAGCAAAAATTGCCATTTAACAACTCTTATATAGGCGGTATTAAAATCCAACTATAAGATGAGGAACAAAAGAAACTGATAGTGCTATGAACAAGTACAACCGCTTTCAAAAATAATCGGATAAAGGCTAAAAATCTTTAAGGGAGAACGCAATTACAGGGAAGAAAACAAAGACATAGGCACCATGGGTTTTTCTATAATATTGAAAACATGCAAGAGGGTTCTACACATTGCATGGGTGTAGAAATATGTATTAAACTCATAAACACATACACAGAAGGGCAAACGTAAATTTAGCGTTGGTGCCTTACACTGAGGAAGTTGGAGATAAATGCCACTGGCAGGACAGCACCAGCCTAACACACCATCTATAATACTGATAAGAAAATCTAATAATATGATGGGTATGAATACATTTGTTTTCTTGATCTTTAAATACATATTCAACGTTAAAATCTTTAAATATAAGCACAGTGTTTTAAAGTAGCCATTAAGTTTTTGACTGAACAAAAATAATTGAGCCCTTCATTTGTCTCAGTTAGACTTTAAGTTCACTTTGCCCAAAGGGTAGTGTGTGTGGTTCAGGCCAGTAGGTAAGATGGGTGGAGAAGGGTAAGAAGATACGCTGTGAAAACATAAAAGTATATTATATGTTAGGTGATAAGAGGAAAAATATATAAAACAGAGATAGGGAGGCTGAGCTTAATAAAGAACATTAAGTCTGTTCAGAGAGAGCCTTTGTGGTAAAAATGTCATTTTTAAAAATGAAGAAGTGAGTGAGGGGAAAGCTTGGGGGAGATGGTTTAGATAAAGAGAACAGAAAATGCACGGCTTCTGAAGAGGAAATGTTTGTCATTTTCAAGAAACAGGAATCTGAAAAAGTCCACTGTGGCAGAAATGGTTACATGCCACATCTTAGAAATCATTTCCAAAATTTAAACTTGTCATTAATAATGAAAAAACACACCACATTTAAAGTTATTTAAAAAATAATAATAGAAACATAAAACATGCAGCTTATTGTAACCACAGGAATTTCATTTTGTGAAACAATTTGGTATTTTATTTTCCCCCAAACAAATAAGAAGGGTCTTAACTATGTTTTCACTGTATTTTTATGTGATATATAAGAAAAAGACTTTACCAAAAATGTTCTGTTTAAAGTCAGTATGTTAGCTGTCCATTCAAATTTTGTTATAAAAATATAACTAGTAGATGCTAAAAAAGCACTAATGAAAATTCACCCCAAATCAGTTAGTATGCATGTATTTTAATGAAATTAAGCAGCGTTGAATTTTGCTTCTCTTTTCCATGTAAATGTATTCAAATTCATATTTGTGCTGCAGAATTTGAAGTGTGTTTCAAGTACATTCAGAAGTGTCAAGAATGACGTATAGGAGAGACAACATTGAGATGTAAACAAACAGAACTCTTGATCTCTTAGGGATTTGGAGAGCTGCAAATTTTGATGCAAGTCAAAACTATAATTTGAACACTGAGAAACAAAGATGGGATGGAATAAAACATACGATTTAAAACCTAAAGGAACAACAGCAGGACATCAAAGTAGCTTACAGACAAAACTAAATTAGCAGAAGGCCAAGGCAGAAAACTTCTTTCCCTTAAATATTTCTTCTCTATTAAAAAAAAAAAGAATAACTAGAAACTCTTTATCAGAAACAAAGACATTTCTTAAAATTATATATTATATAAACATTATAATACATACAAAATATAAGTTCCATCTAGTCATTTTATATATATATATACATATATACACACATATGTATTTATATATATTTATATGTATTATGGGTTTCCCTGATGGCTCAGATAGTAACGAGTTTTTCTGCAATGTGGGAGAACTGGGTTTGATCCCTGGGTTAGAAAGAACCCCTGGAGAAGGAAATGGCTACCCACTCCAGTATTCTTGCCTGGAGAATGCCATGGACAGAGGAGTCTGGAAGGCACAGTCCATGGGGTTGCCAAGAGTCGGATACAACTCAGCAACTTCACTTTGTGTATTATATGTATACAAATGTACAGACAGATCATGGTAGATAAACAGAGATGAATATGACAATGATAGAGACAGAGAGAGAGAGAAAGAAGGAAGAAAGGAAGAAAAAAAGAAAGGAAGGAAAAAAGAAACTTTTAAACAGTATTTGCCCCTGTTGCCTGTATTCTATATCCTTTGATGAATTTTGAGCACAGTCCTTGGTGTTAGATAGACCTGTGTTTATTCTTGACTCTATATTGATTAGAAATAATTTATTTGTATTGTATTCTTGTTCCGGCCAAACAAATTAGCAGAAATTTTGAAACAAACAGAAATCTAGTGTCTCAGATTTCTGAAGGACAGACATCTGAAGACAGTATCAGTAGCCACAGTCAAAGTGTCTGCAGGGCCATGTTCTTTCCAAAGGCCCTAGGGGACAATCCAATCCCTGCATCTTGCAGGTTCTGTTGGCTGCATGCAATCTGGCTTCTGGGTGTATCGTTGTTTTCATTTCCTTGTCTCCTGTTTTTCACCTTACTTTCTCTTTTAGCAAATTCCTTCTGCCTGTCATGGGACATTGCAAATGCATTTAGGACCTGCCTGGATAATCTAAAATAACCTTTCCATCTCAAGATCCTTCATTTAATCATATTTTCAAAGCTCTTTTTCCTTATGATGTATTTATAGGTACCAGAAATTGGGACCAGATATCTTTATGGGGCCATTATTCTGACAAAATTGTAAAACAAGACAAAAAAAGGCACAACACATTTTAAACGAAAATTAAGAAAAGAAACTTTGAATCTCCTGTGAATACAAAGGAAGGCTGGCTCCTGACTAAGTGATTTGTAGGCCAGTGGTGTCATCAGAGTGGCAGCTTTGTGCAGAGGTGATTCTTCCATTCTGTTTTGCCAAGTAAGGGAACTTCATCCTCAGGTTTCCTTCCTCACTAAATAAATAAATAAATAAATAAGTAAAACTAAAAACAGCAAGTATGTGGCAACAGTTACCAACCATATAGCATAGCCATGTCAGTCAACTCCAATCTCTTTGGCTTAAATCAGGAACTACACCCATATCAGAATAAAACATTATGATCAATGGAAACTTGGTTTATATCACTAGGATTTCACCTGTGATCAGAACTACCATATAATTAATCATACCTAAATCACAGCCCAAATAGGACAGATTAATTTGGCTCAAAGTAAAAGTGGCTCAGATGATAACGAATCTGCAAAGCAGGAGACCTGGGTTGGATCCCTGGGTCTGGAAGATCCACTGGAGAAGGGAATGGCTACTCACCCTAGTGTTCTAGCTTGGGAAATCCCATGGACAGAGGAGCCTGGTGGGCTACAGTCCATGCAGTCGCAAAGAGTTGGACACAACTGAGCGACTAATACACACACATAGAAATCCTGTGTGTTTTCCTCTGGAGAAGGGAAAGAATGATGCTAGGGTGTAATCATTAGAGTAGGGGTCCCCAACTCCTGGGCCCCCAACTGCTACCAGTCCATGGCCTGTTAGGAACCGTGGTGCACAGAAGGAGGTGAGTGCAGGCCCGTGAGCAAACCTTCATCTGTATTTACAGCCACTCCCCAAGGCTTGCATCACCACCTGAGCTCTGCCTCCTGTCAGATCAGTGGTGGTGTAATGAATATAATGTGCTTGAATGATCATGAAACCACCCCCAGCCCATCACCCTGGTCCATGGAAAAATTGTCTGCCATGAAACTGGTCCCTGGTGCCAAAAGGTTGGGGACTGCTGTATTAGACTAACTGAGGAATCTAATCATTTAACCACTAAACATTACTTTCCTCTTCCACAGAGTGTTGTGTTAAGTCATTGACCCATGTGTATGTGTATGCTTACTCAGTCCTGTCCGACTCTTTGTGACCTCATGAACTGTGGCTTGCCAAGTTCCTTTGTCCAGGGGATTTTCAAGGCAGGAATATTAGAGTGTCTAGCCATTTCCCCCTTCAGAGGATCTTCCCGATCATAGATCGAACCCATTTCTCTTGGGTCTCCTGCATTGGCAGGCAGATTCTTTATGACTGACCCTTAACCAGCTATTGACCGATCCTCACTGGTAATTAATCTGTCAGCTAGAGCATTATTACTGTTTTACATGAGGACAACTGTTCCTGGAAATAATTGATAAATGTTCCTCAACAAACTGATAAGAAGCATGCTTTATATACAGTTAAAATAGGCAATATTGTATATTAGATGTATGTCACTGTTCAATATTAATAAATATCTGAAATTAAATGCACTTTTCTGACTAAAAAAGAGCTGGAGTCTTGTCCAGCTGACCAGTTGACTTGGAATGGCTTGTGACTACCTTTCCAGGTAGCTTTTGGAAGTGTATGCTTAATTCAGTAAACTGAGCTTCTAGAGATATCTTCAGGCTAGAAATAAAAATATAACTTTCCTGCTTGATTTCAGAAGCAATAGTCAACAAGTCTTGTGCCTTTCATATCTGTGCTACAGAATCTGAAGTGCACTCAAGCCATTCCTAAGGCATAGACAATGATATACAGATATAAAAAAAGACAGTGGATTTTTTGGGTCACTTAGGACAATGAGTAATGATTATTAAACTTTATTTTTAAATAAGGATTTCTTTTACTAGTTCCACAATTTTTCTTAAATATAAAATAAAATATTAGTATAATTATAAACTGTTAAATAATATAATCTTAATTTATTATTTTTTTTAAAGTGTTTAATGCCTACTGTCTGCTACACAATGGCCTTAATGCCAGAGAAAGAGCAGGTTTTCTGATTTGGGGATAGATAGACAATTTAGCTCAAATGCCCCACCCCCCAAATTCTAATAAAAATAAATAACTGAATATAAAATTACAGGGAACAATATCCATTGGACTTGGAAATGAGGATTTTGACACATTTATATTATACCAACATTAGGAAAATGTCAACAGATTAAATGAAAGCAGCAAGGATGAGTTCATTTTTCCCCTTCCTGAAACATCATAGTTTGATGAAAAGTAACAGTAATAACATTTGCTGGTTACATTTTAAGTTCTTAAATATTAACTGAGGCAACAGGCCCTATGGCTGTAATATTGTCATCCCTACTTTCACAATGCAAAAATTGGGGTGCAGAGAGGTTAAAAAACTAGCCCATGTTCAGGATCAGGGACAGGATGAGCTTCAAATACAAACTCAAAAATCTGAATCCTAGTCTTCACTCGATTACTGCAGTATATGCTTTCCCGTGTAAGTCAGAGTTTGAGCAAGGAAGCAGGATGATTAAGAGTGATACAGAAGAGACAATGTAAGAAGTGATTACACTTCAGGTGACTGTGAAAGCTTAAAAAAAAAAAAAACTCTATTGAAGATTGTTACATATGGGCCTGATGCTGGGCCTAGTGTCTCTACAGATCAGTAGAAGTCATTAGATATGAAAATTTGGATGTGAAGAAGAGGACTATGATGAGCCCATGAGAACACAATGGAATCCATATCATTGTCCCTCTGCCTCCAACCTTGACTATGCGAGGACCAGCAGAAGGAGCTGGCACCCTTTACTGTGGAGCTCCTCGTGTTTCTGGCTTAAGCCTCAAGGCAGCTGAGGCAGGAGATCCACAGAGCTGGGGGCCCAGCAGCTTCCCCAAGCCTGCCAGACAAGTCTGCTGCTCCGTGACAACAAGTGCGAGTCACAGCACTGCTTGGCATCCAACATCAATCTTGAAAATGTAACTGTTGCTACTTCACCTACTTCTCCTAAATTTCATGCAAATATCCTTGTGGCCCATGCTAACCTAGAACTATGCAAAAAAGGGAACTTATGAGATATGTAGTCCAATCTTAGCTAAGCGATAATGGTACAAAGTCATTATATCATGTATAAGACAGATTCTGGAGCAAACCCAACGATAAGACTTAATTTGAAGAAATATGCATAAACTTACTGGAAATGTTTGGAGCATTTCCTTTGGAATCCCTTCACCAAAGCAGCATGTTAGAATTTGAAATCTACTACCTTGGGAGGCTATAGGCAAGAGCAACATACTACCCTTGGGAAGAAAATAGTTACAGAGTGACTCAATCCCACCACCCCATCTGGAGGGGTTCTTTTATTGTTTGCCAGGGTCTTGGAATAAGACCAGAAAACAACTATGTGGTCATATCCAAATTTGGAAGTTAGTCAAAATGAAAATTTCATTAAGAAAAATGACCCTACATTGAGTAGCTTTACTAAACAGATAATATTGTGAGGGAAATGTTCCATAGCACTGAGAGTTAAGATCACAGAACTGGTAGTTGGTTGGCCTGACTTCAATTTTAAAGATGAAAGGACTAGACTAACATTACCAAGGACATTTAGGAAAGTAAAAATTACCATCAGTTTTGAAGCAAATTAAAATTTCTTTGTTTTAACCAGTTTTAAAATAAATCAATTTTAAAATGAATCATTCCGGAAATGCAAGAGGCACAAGGACAGAAGAAGATTTAAAAAGCTAGTTTATGGCTAGGAACTTTCAAGGAGCATTTGGAAGGGTCTTACAAATATGTAGTATTATTTAAAAGTTGTCACTTTTTCCTGAACTTCCAGAAACATTGACCACACTGTGCTTCCAGTTTTCTCCAAACCTACCCATTGCCTTCTATTCTGTGCTTGTTGCCAAGCTGCAAAGTCAAAGTCAATTTTTTTATGGCAACATACCTGTTCTATGTGGTAATTTGTGTGTCAGTTACATGCTGGTGAATATCAAACCACCACAACACCTAGTGGCTTAAAACAAAGAGTTACTATTTGCCATATTTCTTTGTTTTGGTTGGTCTCATCTGGGCAGTTTTTCTATTGCACGTGTTACTGGCTGGGCTCATTCACATGTTTGCATTCATCTGGGAGATCACCTAAATGGGCTGTTAGCTGAAACATCTGGCTTCTACTCCAAATGGTCTCACAACAGAATAACCAAGACTTCTTTGTGTCCAAAATCTAAAAAGTAAAAACAGAGACTGGTGGTCTTAATGCCCACTGTCAAACTGTCACTTCCACCACATTTTACTAGTTAATGAAATTCACAATAACATTCATGGAAAGTTGAAACCGACTCATCTTCTTGAAAGGAAAAAGCAGCACATACCTACAGAGATGGGAAGTACAGCTGGCAAACATTTCTATAGGCTAGAGTCAACAATGCTTTTCCTAAAGGACCAGATGGTAAACATTTTAGGTTTGCAGGCATCTGGTTTCTATCACTCACAACTATTTAATGCTGTTTTTATGATGCAAAAGCAGTCATAGATAACACATAGATGAATGGATGTGGCTGTGTCCCAGTAAAACTTTGTTCACAGAAACAGGTGGTGTGCCTCTGGCTGTGGATACCTACCGTGATACTCTCCATGAAAGGAAGAGTTCTCATGTTTAAGTAATTTATCTTCAAGAAATATGGATATATAAAAATGTTTATCTGTTTGTTTATAGGAATGAGAAAGCAGAATAATCGTAACTATTTATGAACAAGCGCAACTTATGTAAAATCATATAATGTTATATATTTAGATTTTTAAATGAATATCCTCCCCACTCGTACTCTAGGGTCAGAATACAAGACCACACCCAACTAATGTTGGACATGGATATAATAATCGTTTGAATTAAAGGAATGAATTTGGGGGTGACACTGTGTCCAGTTTGAGCAGAGATTTAAAAGACAACTCATATTTCTCTGTCCTTTGGGAAATCTAAAAGGCAGAGGTTTCTCCAACTGAGTTCTACAGTGAGGAGACATGAGGAACAGAATGTACAAGAATTGACATACAGCCTAGGACTGAGTCTCAGTTCAGTTCAGTTCAGTTCAGTTGCTCAGTCATGTCCGACTCTTTGCGACCCCATGAATCGCAGCATGCCAGGCCTCCCTGTCCATCACCAACTCCCGGAGATTACTCAAACTCATGTCCATTGAGTCGATGATGCCCCACGCCCGAGGTCAGGGGCAGCGGCGCAGAGGAGCAACCCCTTGTCCGAGGTAAGAAGCAGCTGCTGCGCTTTGCTGGAGCAGCTGTGAAGAGATGTGCCACGTCCAAGGCAAGAAGAACCCAAGTAAGAGGGTAGGTGTCTCGAGAGGGCATCAGGGGGCTGAGTCTAGCCAAGTGTAAGTGGTCCCCAAACCTCAGCACCAAAAAGAAATGTTTGTGCCTGTAAGCTACTGAATTTTTAGAAGTCTATTAGACAAAGTTTTTAGAAAAGGTCTTACAAATATGCAAGGGACCTATTAAAATTTCTGTTTTGGATTATATATTGATTGAAAGCAAATTATGACTGAAAATTAGATTTGAAAAGCTATTTATAATTTTTTGTATCATGATGGCCATCGTGGCTGTCACTGGTTAGGAGAGATAATATGTGCTTCATATAATTTTTTGAATATTTTCTTTCTAGATTATTCTAAATTAAGCATTGCTTCACTGATTAAAAATAATTTCAATACCTCTACTTTTCCTTTCTAATTCTTACCTTAAAATTTACCTGAGAAAGGTAAGGAAGATAGTAAAACTATAGTAGAAGCATCAATGCATAGCATGAATAAAAATCCTCTATATAATAATACTGATGAATATTATAGTTATATAAATATTATGCCACATAAAAGTTCAATAAATCACTTTAAAGTATTAAATAATAATATTCTATTTGGGGTCTTCTAATAAATTGAAGGAATACTGTTTGAAAAGCATATGCTTTGCTATTAAAGGTCTAATTTTTACTGTTCCTATAGAAAGCACCATATTTATTTTGGACAAAAAGGTTTATCAGCACTAAATCAAGTTTATATCAATTGTATTCTTTCAAATTAAAAGTCTGACAGACAATGATACAGCTTTGGTTTCCTTACTTTTGTATATATCCACATGTGCTAACATTGCCATCCCGCCATAAGGAATTAGATGTAACCATAAGACATAACTCCAAGCTTCTGCGTATGTAATAATGTTCAGATACTAATAAGCATCAAAACCTTGGCATATTTGCATCATTCTCCACAATTAATAGATAATTAATGGTTTCAAAGAAAAGTAACTATGTCCAAGTAAATCCAAGTAGAGATTCGAAACCAGCTATGTCTGATTCTGTAGTGCATGCTTCTAGTAATATAATATAATATTTAGTTTCTAAAATATTACTTAATTGTACAAGGTAAAATATAGGATAAAGTTTTTGACTTGTTTAAAGCAAAAACTAATGGAAAATTTGATGTGCATTATGAATATTCTGTTAGAGTGACTGCTTTGATGGCTCTAATTAATAGTCTCTCTGTTTCCACATCCCTTGTCTGGTACCGTTGAAGTCCCTACTCACTCTGATTCTGGAATGAACTTGGAATTTAGTTTGGCCAATAGAATACTATGGATATGATGCTGTGATATTTCTGAGTCTAGACCTCAAGATGTTCTGTTTTTCTGCTTGAAGTAGCTCTCTGTCATGGTCAACTTGCCTCTGCCATGAGGACCTTGCCTCTGCCATCCTTGCCCAAGGATGCTTGGGCTGCCTTGTTGAGGATGAGTCAACACATGGAGGAAAGCCAAAGCCTCCCTTAAAACAGTCAGCCAATCTTTAATAACATAGCTACCTATCCCCATCTCTTCAGGAAAATGGGAACCATCAAGGGTGCATTCCACCCAAAGATGGGCACAGTAAAGGATAAAAATAGTAGAGACCTAGTAGACACTGAAGAGATCAGGAAGAGATAGGAAGAAAATTGGGAAGAACTGTATAAAATAGATCTTAATGAGCCAGATTACCATGATGGTGTCACCCAGAGTCAGACATTTCAAAGTGCAAAGTCAAGTGGAGCTTAAGAAGCATTGCTGTTAATAAAGCTAGTGGATGTGATGGAATTCCAGCAGAGCTATTTACATCTCTAAAGGATGATGCCATCAAGGTTTTGCATTCATTATGTCAGCAAATCTGGAAGACCCAGCAGTGGCCACAGGACTGGAAAAGATCAATCCTCATCCCAATCCCCAAGAAGGGTAGTACTAAAGAATGTGCTAACTACTGGACTATTGCACTCATCTCCTGTGCTACTAAGGTCATGCTTAAAAAATTATATGCTAGGCTCCAGCATTATGTTAACCAAGAATTTCCAGATGTCCAAACTATGTTTAGAAAAGGAAGAGGAACTAGAGATCAAATTGCCAACTTTCACTGGATTATAGAGAAAGCAAGAGAATTTCAGAAAAAACATCCATCTCTGTTTCATCAACTACGCTAAAGCCTTTGTCTGTTCGATCATGACAAACTGTGGTAAGCTCCTTGAAAGGTGGGAGCACCAAACCATCTTGCCTGTTTCCTGAGAAACCTGTATGCAGGTCAAGAAGCTACAGTTAGAACCTTGTATGGAACATCTGATTGGTTCAAGATCTAGAAAAGAGTATGACAGGGCTGTTTGCTGTTACCCTGTTTGTTTAACCTATACACTGAGCATATCATAAGAAATGCCTGCCTGGAAGAGTTACAATCTGGAATCAGGATAGGTTCTAGAAACATCAACAACCTCTAAATGTGGCTGATACCACTATTCTAATGGCAGAAAGTGAAGAGGAACTAAAGAGCCTCTTGATGAGGGTGAAGGAGGAGAGTGAAAGAGCCTGCTTAAGACTAAATATTAAAGAAAGCAAGATCATGAGAAAGCAAGATCGTGGCATCCGGCCCCATCGCTGCATGGCAAATAGAAGGGTAAAAGGTGGAAGTAGTGACAGCTTTCCTCTTCTTGGGCTCCAAAATCACTGCAGACAGTGACTGCAGCCATGAAATCAGAAGAGGATTGCTTCTTGGCAGGAAAGCAATGACAAAACTAGACAATGTGTTGAAAAGCGGGGACATTATTCTGCTGACAAGGTCCATATAGTTAAGGCTATAGTCTTCCCAGTAGTCATGTATAGTTGTGAGAGCTAGACCACAAAGAAGGAAGAATGCCAAAGAATTGATGCCTTCGAACTGTGGTGCTAGAGAAGACTCCTGAAAGTACCCTGGACAGCAAGGAGATCTAACCAGTCAATCTTAAGGGAGATCAACCCTAAATATTCACTGGAATATTCACTGGGAGGAATGATGCTAAAGATGAAGCTCCAGTATTTTGGTCATCTGATGTGGATGGATGACTCACTGGAAAAGTTTATGATGCTGGGGAAGATTTCAGGCAGAAGGAGAAAAGGGTGTCAGAGGATGAGATGGCTAGATGGCATCACCAATGCAATGAACATGAACTCAAGCAAACTCCAGGAGATGGTGAGGGACAGGATGGCCTGGTGAGCTGCAGTCCATGGGGTCACAAAGAGTTAGACATAACTGGGTGACTCAACAATAACAACAACCACCACCTACTCCACCACCACCACCGCCCCCCCACAGCTGTGGGAGCAGAGTGTCAAAACCAGATGATCTCTAATTGGGATTTCTATCATAATTTGTGATATTGAACTTCCTTTCTTATGCTTGTTAGTCATCTGTATATCTTTACACAAAAAACTATAGGATAGTCTGTTTTGTTTTGTTTTTTTCTTAATATTGCTTTGGCAATTTGGGATCTTTTGTGGCTTATTTTAAAATTATTTGCTCTAATTCTGTGGAAAATGCCATGTGCTTTTTTATATATATATAGGGACTTGCATTACATCTGTAGATTGCTTTGGGCAGTATGGCCATTTTAGCTATGTTAATTCTTCTAATCCAAGAGCATGGGATATCTTTCCATTTATTTGTATCAACAATGAGATAGTACCTCACACCTGTCAGACTGGCTATCATCAAAACATAGACAAATAACAAATGTTGAATAGGGTGTAGAGAAAAGGGAACCCTTGTACACCATCAGTGGGAATGTAAATTGGTGCAGCCACTGTGGAAAACTGTATGGAGATTCCTCAGATAAAACTAAAAACATAATTATCATATGTGTGTGCTAAGTTGCTTCAGTTGTGTCCAATTCTGTGCAATCCTATGGACTGTAGCCTGCCAGCCTCCTCTGCCCATGGGATTCTCCAGACAAGAATACTGGAGATCCTCCTCCAGGGGATCTTCTTTACCTGGGGATTGAATTTCCATCTCTTCTATCTCCTGCCTTGGCAGACAGGTTCTTCACCACTAGAGCCAGCTGGATTCAGCAATTCCACTTCTGGGTATATACACAGAAAATATGAGGGCACTATTTCAAAAACATACATGCTCACGGATATTTTTTGCAATAGCTGAGACATGGAAGCAATCCAAGTACCCATCCACAGATGATTGTATTAAAATGTTACACACACCAGAATATCACTCAGCCAGAGAAAGAAGGAAGTTCTACCATTTGCAGCAATGTGGATGGATGGACCTAAAAAATATTATGCTTAATTAAATAAGTCCGAGGAAGGCAAAATTTTATATCACTTATACGTGGAATCTAAATCTCTCTCTCTCTCTCTCTCTCTCTCTATATATATATATATATATATATATATATATATATATGTAATGAGTATATATGTAAAACAGAAAGACTCACAATTATAGAAAGAAAAAACATGTGGTTACCGGAGAGGAGAGGGAAGGAAGGAGGGATAAATTAGGGGTATGGGATTAACAGATATAAATTACAATGTATAAAATAGTATGTGACAAGGATATGCTGAATAGCACAAGGAATCATAGCCATCATCCTGTAATAACTTAAAATGAAGTATAATCTACAAAAATACTGAGTCACTACAGTTCAGTTCACTTAGTCATATCTGACTCTTTGCCATCCCATGAACCACACTACGCCAGGCCTCCCTGTCCATCACCAACTCCCAGAGTTTATCCAGACTCATGTCCATTGAGTCAGTGATGCCCTCTAACCATCTCATCCTCTGTCGCCCCCTTCTCCTCCTGCCCTTAATCTTTCCCAGCTTCAGGATCTTTTCAAATGAGTCACTACACTTCATAGTTAAAACTAATACAATATTGAAAGTCAACTGTATTTCAATGAAAAAAAATAAATCAGATGAATTGTCTTGCCGAGTGCAG
This sequence comes from Odocoileus virginianus, assembly GCF_023699985.2. Classification (NCBI taxonomy): domain Eukaryota; kingdom Metazoa; phylum Chordata; class Mammalia; order Artiodactyla; family Cervidae; genus Odocoileus; species Odocoileus virginianus. The sequence goes on from NC_069684.1 coordinate 63,483,129, forward strand.
TCTAAATGAAAACCTACTAGCATTGGAGTGACAAGATCAAGATGGCAAAGTAAGTTGTTCCTGATTTTTAGTTTCCTTCACCAAAAGATCAGCTAGCAAGTATCCATAGCCAAAACATCAATATGAAAATCACAGGAGTGAAGTTGAGGGACCCCCTTGATCCAGAGACTGAGATAGGCAAGAAGAATGGCATTAGAAGCACAAGAGGCAGGCAGAGTGCAAAACCAAGGGTTTCTCCAGTAGGAAATAGAGACACTCAGCACCCCAGCACTGTGGGTCACTTCTTAGGAGGCCCACTCAGGTCTTGTCCTATGCGAATAGAGGGTGGATTTGAGGGGCTTGACCACTGGAGGTCAGATTGGGATGGAGGAGGAGGAGGAGGCTTGGACCAGCATGTGGACCTCAGCAGGCTGCTTTTCTCTGTTCAGCTGCTCCAGAGTGGACATCCCAGGCAGCACTCTGCAGGATTGTAGAGCTGAGCTGGTGAATCAACCTGGCCAAGCATTTTGAGATATAGTTATGCCTGATTTGCGTCCACAACCAAAGAACCATAGAAGCCCTAGAGCCTTTTCTATCACCTTGCTGGGGCAAGATAGCAAATTTGCAGTCCTGCCTACTGCTAAGTATAGTCCTAAGTTTTACCCAATCATGGAGCCTAAACAAACGACCTGAGAAGTGGCCTAGCTCATCCAACAACCATGGCTAAAGTGGCACAAGAGCAGAGAGCCCAACCAGTGGATCTATTCATGTGCAGAGCCAAAATGGTGACCCTGTTTGGCCAGAGAGCCCAGTGAGAAGATACAGCTGATTCAAAACTCAACCAACAAGCCAAACTGGCTTTGAAGCCAGTTCTGCAGCCCCAACAGGACAGAGAAGCAAATTCAAAGCCCAATCCACTGGGTAATGTATAGCTGCCAGTACAGTCTGGCTTGGGAATGTGCTGGAGCAACTGGGAGCACCATGTACCATTCTATAGCCCCATTAGAGCAGTTCTGCTTGTTTTGGGTCACCAGCCAATCAGCCAAACCAATTTAGAACCTGTTCCACCCGCTCAGGCAAGGTTTGTGGCCCAGCCTCGTGTTGAGTATTGCTTTCAGTACCATTCAACCAGGAAACCTGACTAAAGCACACGGGAAGCTTGCTGCAGCACCCCAGCAGAGAGCCCTTTCAGCAGTTCTGCTCCTCTGCAGAGCCCAGCTGATGGTCCGACCAGGCCAAGGAGTTCAGTGGGCAGATATGCCTGATTTGGTTCCAGAGCCAACAAGTCCTACCAGCTATGATGCCTGATTACCTAGCCCACGATTGAAATCAAATTCAAAGGCCCACCTAAGGCTAAATATAGCTTTCAGCCCTGTCTAACAAGGAGGCCTAACCACAGTATCTAGAAAGCTGTTAATTTTTTTTCTATATCTCTGCCAACAATGGCACACCCAAGTGGGAAATTCTATCCATCTACATTAGGCCTGGCTGGCCCAAGAGCTTTATGGAAATTCTCCCTGATTTGGATCCGAAAATATTCAGACATAATAGTCATGGAGCCTCTTTCATAGCCCACTCAGGTAAGAAAGCAAATTCACAGCCCTGTCCAGCCCTGAGCGTAGCATCTATCTCATCCAACTAGAAAGCCCGAATAGAGAATCCACACATCTGCAGAGACTATCATAGCCACTCTTGAGCAGGAAACCCAGCCAGCAGTCCTATCCAAGAGCTCTTAGCAAGAAGCATACACCCAGACTCATAGCTCAGGCAGTGATGTCACCAAATAGAGACCCCAGTAGCAAGTTGTACCTGCCCACGGATGCTACCAGTAGACTCATCCAAAACTGCAAGCTGAGTTGACTGGTAAAGGAATGTCTCTGCTGAAAGCAAACTGTACAATGTGGAAGAGGAGACTGCTTACCCAAATGCATACCAAGGCAAGGAATCATGAGTCATGAAAAATTGGGTAAATATGACATCACAGAAGAAAAACAAGTTCCAATAACTGACCCTAAAGAAATGAAGATTTATGAACTCTCTGACAAAGAATTTAGAATAATCCTCTTAAATAAGTTGTAAGCTAAACAAGGACAAACAAAATTAAGAAAACAATGCATGGTTAAAATGAGAAGTTAAAGAAACAGAAACCATTAAAAAAGAAACCCCAGAGTTTAAGAAGTCAATCATTAAACTGAAGAAGTCAACAGAGAGAGCAACTCAACCAAGAAGAAGAAAAACCAGTGAACTCAAAAATAAATCATTTGAAATTATGAAATCAGAGAAGTAAACAAACAAACCACAGAACAAGAAAAGAAAAAAGAAAAATTTGAAGTTTACTGAACTTATGGAACACAAATAAAGGAAACAACGTGCACAGTATGGGATTCTCAAAAGGGAAAGAGATAAAGAGATGGACAGAAAGTATATTTAAAGCAATAATAGCTGAAAACTTCCCAAACCTAGGGAGAGAAATGGACACTGAAATTCATGAAGCTCCAAAGACTCCAAATAGGTTAAACCAAAGGGGTTACACCAAGATAGATTATAATTAAATTGTCAAGAATCACAGGGAAAGAGAGGGCATCACACTAAGTAAAATAAATCAGACAAAGACTTATGCTCATGATCACATTTATATGTGGAATCTGAAAAAAAAAAAAAAAAAAAAACATAAAAAAGGGAACAGATTGGTGATATCCAGAGGGGAGAGATACGGGACGGAATAAATGGGTGAAGGTGAGCAGATTCCCAGCAAAATCAATACATTCTGAAGATATGTATAGTATGGTGAACTATGTATATAACCTATATGTGTGCTAAGTAACTTTAGTCACTACTTCATTCTGACTCTTTGCGACCCCATGGACTGTAGGCCACCAGGCTCCTCTGTCCATGGGATTCTCCAGGCAAGAATACTAGAGTGGGTTGCTGTGCCTTCCTCCAGGGGATCTGGAGGTTCAATCCCAACCCAGGGATTGAACTTGGTTTCTCATGTCTCCTGCATTGGCAGGTGGATTCTTTACCACTAGTGCCACCTCAGAAGCCTTATATAATGTGTAGTATGATGAACTCCAGGAGACAGTGAAAGAGAAGGAAGCCCAGCGTGCTGTAGTCTATGGGATTGTAAAGAGTCAGACACAATTTAGCAACTTAACAAAATGATAAACTAGAGTTAGCAACACTGCACTGTATATTTGAAAGTTGCTAACAGACTGGACCTTAAAAATTCTCACCACAAAAAGCAATAATTTTAAGTATGTGAGGTGATGGATATTAACATTGCAGCAATCATTTTCCAATGTACACATATTTCAAATCATTATGTTATGCACTAAATTATATCTGAGTAAAACTGGAAAAAAGTCCTCATGAATCATGAGCTTGGTAAATAATTGCTTGAAGTCACTTTTTTGGGGGAAGGATACTAATGAAAAGGATATGTTCAAGACGAAAATTCTGGAAATGGATTTTCCTACTAACAAATATTGAAAATTATTCTTTTAGGAAATGGTCACAAATTCAAAGTATATTTACAAAACTGTTTTTATTCTGATATTATTTTGTACTTTTTTATCTATCAAAGGACATAAAAATCTTGGGACTGCTACAGAATGTATGTATATGTTTGTGTGTTTTGAGAATGCACAAAATTATTAAGGAAAGAAAGATGCAAGATTTTGTAAAATTAAATATGGCCATGAAATAGACTTAAAACATAAAACCTTCTGAAGTCTTCTGGGAATTTCAAATAATATAATTTTTATTTATTTTCCAAAAGCTATATATTAAAGAAGGGAGCTACTCTTGAATATATATATACACATATATATGTATATGTATATATATATGCACATATGTATATGTATATACACACACACACACACACACACACACACACACAAATTTTAAGTAATATTATTTTTATTAAAAAGTTTCACATATTTCAATTACTTATGTCTGGCATATATGTAAGTATGCAATAAAATGTATAGTGCTTTGCATTCTGACTTTAGCTTTTATTCTTTCTTTACTTGTTATTTTCTTGGTCAGACTTGCTGCTTTTTTACCTTGGGCCAATCCCCTACTGTAAGGAAAGCTGTTGGTTTCAAACTGCAACCCTTAGATGCAATACAGCTGAGATCAGCTGAGTATATCCAGGATTACCTGACTTCAAACACAGAATTTATGATTTTACAACAGCAATTTTAAAAATATTTTTTAAGCCACTAAGTTTAATCCTTTTTTTTTTTTTTTGTTAAAGAACAACAATAGCTAATTGATGAAAACAGTTTAGACTTGTCAACTAAAATTTTTGGTAAATATTTAATTACAAGCAAATAAGCTTCCCTGTTTAAAATTATTTTTACAGTTTTTACACTTTCAGTTAATGTTACCATCATCCACTAAGACTTCTTGAATTTACTGGTATTTACCCTTGCAACTCTCATCTATCATAACTACAAGTCCTATTTGCTCTATACTTGGTATATGTGAAATACAATTTTACCTCTCAGGATCTGAAATGCTGCCACATGTCATATTTAATCTCTTAGAAATCCATTTTTTCTTCAAAACATATGCATAATCTTATTACTGTTCACAGCTCCCCATACTGTTAAACTCTTCAAGGGACTGTCATCTCCTGCCTGCATTGTTGATATAGAGTGCAGTGGTTTTCCATGCTTCTACAACTGATACTCAATATTCTATTCATAGGAAAGTTGCAAAAATGATACTTTATATCATAAGTCAGATTATGTCTATTTCTCAAAATGCTCCTTGGCTTCCCACATCATGTTATAGGTAACAGAAGCATACTCATCACACACACACACACACACACACACACACACACACACACACACAGAGGAATTATGTCTCTGTAATTAATAAGCTAAGGCTAAGCTACATTTATAACCAGGCACACAGTTGTGGATTATATTACTATATACTATATATACTACTAGAATATATTATTAGTTGGAATATAAATTTCAAACTCATACCCAGTTAGTATGCATCTGTGTTTATATGTGTTTATTCACTGTATAGTCTTCCTTTTATATGGAAATGCTATATGTAAATCAGATCAAAATGGATTTATTCTGGTTGACAGGAGGGAAATGTAATGGAATAGAATGAAATTCTCCTTCTTCTCATTCACCAGAAACTTCTGATATAATTCTATTGAGCCCTTAGTCTTCTGAGAAACACCTTAGAGATCCACTAATTTAAAGAACAATAAATAAATATAATATGTGATGAATACATCTGATAGAGAATAAAATTATAGCATCTAGTGTTCAAAAGACATAATTCTAAGGTGCATTAAAAGTCATAGTACCAGTTTTTGCATTACCCCATCGTCACTGCAGTGGAGAACAAAAGAATCCTTACAAATTTGCTTTTTAAATTATTCTCAAATACAAAATCGCTTCACAAGTTTATTTTATTTTTATAAATACACTGGGCTGTGGAGGCTAAAGATAATGACCTACAATGGTATGCATCTTTGGTTTCTATCTTTCTAAAGAATGGCTCTAGTTCTTAACTTTTTATAATAGCAAATCATTGGAAATATTTTAATAGCTGCATTTTTACAGTCTCTTCCACACCACTTTGCAAATACAGTCTCTTAGTATTAGGTTGAAAGAGGTAGAATGTAACAAGGGTGGGAACATGCCTGAATTAGCCCTGTGGTGACAGTTCTCTGATCATTTACAAATCTTGGCCCAGGGAGTTAAAATTTAACAAGTGGAGTAGTAAATATAGAAGATTGCTTTGAAAAATGAAATCCCTGTAGAGCAGGATTTGTAAGAATCTGAAGGAAATTTACATTTTAACACATTGTTCATTTCTACTTCCTATGGAGGACTCTCACAGAACAATTGCACTTTTCAGAGTTCTTTGCTTTAGTCTGAGTCAATGGCAAAAGTCCTGCTGCTAAGCCACTTTATCAAAACGTTTTGAAAGGACATTCACATAGTCCAAAGTCACTTTGTTAAACAACACCCTTTACAAATTGGTGTTGTGAGAAAAAATTAAAAACTCTGGATTTTGTTAATCATGAGTCAATACCCTCAAAGGATTTCAGCATTTATTTATATAATTTATAAGATCATTTAGGGACATTGTTTTTTCTTTCCTTAATATGGAAAACTGATAAATGATCTCTTTACATGCATTTCATCAGTTGCATGCTAAAATTCTGTGAGGAATTGTATATATGCAGATGTTCTGTGAAACTTGCAAAACATAGTCTTCAAGGTTAAAATTTTGTCAATCTTTAAAAATTAGATTACCATATTCACTGAAGTAGACTATCACTTACCATTTACAAATCATGCCATTTCCTTATAGAAAAAAGATACCTGAACATTGTAAAGAGTTATTCTCTGTGCAAAATCTTATGCATATTAATTTGTATGTAACAATCATTATGTTCAGTGATGTAATGTAAACTTCCTCTTGGTATGTTTAACATTTAGTTGTATTCTTTAACTATTTTCATGTCTCCCTTTACTTGCCAATAAAACATATATATGATTTGCATTAGGGCAATTACCTGTTTCAAAATGCCAAGTAAATGTACTAAATCTACTAAATGTATCATAGCATAGTCCTACCACCTTAGAATATTAGAATTGGAAGAATACAGAAAAGGTAACTAGACTACTTCCACAAATGTGAAATTATCTTCCAACATTTCACATATTTATTCAGCTTCTATTTGAATCTTTTCAGTAAAGCATAAATATCTGGATGATGAGATTTTTATTATCTTTTTTGAGTAACTGTGGTTATTTCCAAAAAACTTTTTTTTTTTCATATTAGAGTGAAAACTTCCTGTGCTTTTCACTATTGCTCCTAGATGTCTCTAGAATCATGTAATTCTTCAAATGTGATAAAAATCTGTGTCTTCAAAGAGTATTATACAAAACATTTGTGACATCTTAATTCATAATAGATAAACTCTAGAAACAGCCCAAATGCCCACAAAAAATAAATGGATGAATGATATGTGTGTTATTTATATAACAAGAAACAATTCAGCAATAAAGTAAATGGACTACTCATAAAATGAATGCTATAAATGATTTCAAATACATTGTGTTGAATAATAGAAATGGGATACAGAAGTACATAATGTAAAGTACCTTGGATATGAAATATAAAAACTTCATATCCTTATGCTGATAGAAGTAAGAAAATGGTTGCCTCAGGGACTGGCGAAAAATGCCTAGAAAGGACACAAATAAAAACTTTCTAGAAATCTATTTGTTTCAGGTCAATAATAATCATTCAAATGCTGTGTGAGATATTAAAAAATCATCAATGATCTTCAGTAAAATATAATGAGCATTAAATATTTAACAATGTCTCAAAAGTCATGAATCTTTAAGGAAATATGCTGCAGTTGGAAGTTGGCAATATTTCATCACACTTGATGCTCAGTCCAAACTACCTCATTTATGCACACAAACAACAACAAAAAAACTTGGATGAAAAATTTACTTTCAGCACGTCACTTAAAATAATCAAATGCATCATGGTGATTGGTTTCTCACAATCTGAATTTGAGAGTAATAGCTTTGTATCAACATTAAAGTTAAAATTTGTCCAATATTAACTCCTATACCACCAAAAGGAATATATTTTCCCCTTAACTCAGCTATTCTTAAAATGACTCAAAGAGATTAGATTCTAATCAAATGCAGTGTTTTATTTTTCTGAAATGTCTCATTTAAGTACCAGGCAAACAATACAATTTGGAAGTATTTGTAAATGGACGCTTTATGCCATCTGTTAAGTACAACATTCTATAATTGAAAACAAAGATTTGGGGGCATAACTGCTTTTTCCAATGTAAGTTTGAATGTTTGATAACCAAAACTTAATTTTTAGAAGGAACAATTTAAAATCTATGAAAATAACCCCCCAAAACATATTATGAGATCTCTTGTCCTTCATGAAGTGGTTTTCATCTTTGGGCAAGGAAGGCTTACAACTGCAACTTCAGTATTTAGGATGTTTTAATGCAAATGCTGTGGAAAATTCTGAAAGAGATGAGAATACCAGACCACCTGACCTGCCTCTTGAGAAACCTGTATGCAGGTCAGGAAGCAACAGCTAGAACTGGACATGGTACAACAGACTGGTTCCAAATAGAAAAAGGAGGAGGTCAAGGCTGTACACTGTAACCCTGCTTATTTAACTTATATGCAGAGTACATCATGAGAAACGCTGGCTGGAAGAAGCACAAGCTGGAATCAAGATTTCTGGGAGAAATATCAATAACCTCAGATATGCAGATGACATCACCCTTATGGCAGAAAGTGAAGATGAACTGAAAAGCCTCTTGAGAGTGAAAGAGGAGAGTGAAAAAGTTGGTTTAAAGCTTAATATTCAGAAAACTAAGATCATGGCATCTGGTCCCATCACTTCATGGGGAATAGATGGGGGGACAGTGGAAACAGTGTCAGACTTTATTTTTTTGGCTCTAAAGTCACTGCAGATGGTGATTGCTGCCATGAAATTAAAAGACTCTTACTTCCTGGAGGGAAAGTTATGACCAACTTAGCATATTAAAAAGCAGAGACATTACTTTGCCAACAAAGGTCTGTCTGGTCAAGGCTATGGTTTTTCCAATGGTCATGTATGGATGTGAGAGTTGGACTGTGAAGAAAGCTGAGCACCGAATAATGGATGCTTTTGAACTGTGGTGTTGGAGAAGACTCTTGAGAGTCCCTTGGACTGCAAGGAGATCCAACCAGTCCATCCTAAAGGAGATCAGTCCTGGGTGTTCATTGGAAGGACTGATGCTGAAGCTGAAACTCCAATACTCTGGCCGCCTGATGCGAAGAGCTGACTCATTGGAAAAGACCCTGATGCTGGGAGGGATTGAGGGCAGGAGGAGAAGGGGACAATAGAGGATGAGATGGCTGGATGGCATCACCAACTCGATGGGCATGAGTTTGAGTAAACTCCAGGAGTTGGTGATGGACAAGGAGGCCTGTTCATGCTACGATTCATGGGGTCGCAAAGAGTCGGACACAACTGAGCGACTGAACTGAACTGACTGAATGCAAATATGTTATCAAGATACTGTTTATTTCAAGGCATTATGACATTCAATTTTAAAGTTATAGGCTTGTGTGTGTGCATTTTTGTTTAGTTTTGCTGAGATTAGTAGTCATTTAAATATACAATGTCTATTTCTACTTCAATGAATTTTCTTATTGTTTAAAGATATACTTTTTATGAAGTTTGTGTTAATTAAAGGGTGATTTTAAGCCATTCATATAGTGAGTATATCTTTATTATTAATAGTTCAAGAAGATAAATTAGAATTCATAGGATTGATTTGCAGTTATTAACAGAAAATATTTCTAAATTATTTTCACTGTATGACAGTGGTTCAAGTTAAGACTTTAGATAGAGTTTTAAAAGCTTTTACTTAAAAAGAGCAAAAAGTAAAAGAAATACTGTCCAGTGAACCAATCAATTGATGACTTTCAAAAACTCATATATAGTATTGAAACAGTGGCCAACGTATTCATTGATTGTTTATCATATTTATAACATTTTAACTTACCTTTTTCAAACTCTAAATTATACCGTATATGACTCTGAAACTTCTATGGTAATTGAGACATACAGAGATCATTATTCTAAATGTCATCTTATTTTTCACATCAACCATAAAAGAAGGCCAATAGGAGAACTCGATATGTGGCTATACATAAGGAACATATTAATATTGTGCACACTGAATCACATCAGAAATTTTCTTAATGTAAAGGTGGATCCTATGCATAGTCTTTCATTTTAGATTTGCCCTGCTTATTGTTCAGTAGCTAAGCCATATCCGACTCTCGTGACCCCATGGGCTATACCACCAGGCTCTTCTGTCCACGTAATTCTCCAGGCAAGAATCCTAGAGTGGGTTGCCATTCCCTTCTCCAGGGGATCTTCCAGACCCAGGGATTGAACTTGAATTTCCAGTATGCAGACAGTGTCTGAGTCACCAATAAAAGATGAAATTTATTTTTAAAGTTTTCAGAAAAATTATTGTAAAATTATGTATCTAACTTGAACAAGTTAAATGTTTCTCTTTAAAAATCTTTTTGTCCTTTTGCAAGAAAGTTACATGTACTAACCTTCTTTTGAAATGTACTAACTTTTTAGGCTTCTGTGTACTTATACTTCTTGTGTAGTTATGTACGAATCATTTTAAGATTTATTATTAGTTTTAATATAAATAAGTTGTTTATATTGAGAAAATATAACCAAATTAGATCACCTTTGCATAAAACATGAAGATATATTAAAATTATTTATGTGGTAAAACTAACCAAATTCTATAATACTTTACTAAATAATTATTTTCTAACTAAATCTTTACTATCATCAAGGACAACTCCATTAAACATTAAAGATACATTTTTATCTCAAAGTTATTTATGATGGTATAACTGGGATGGAATAATGCAAGTAAATTTTGTGGTATCCTTTGAGAAGTTTTAGCAATTTCTTGGGTTACTTTATACATATATCATACTCCTGAAATATAAACATAATTCAGCTTACTAAAGTAGTTGCCTGTGATCATATTTTGCAGTATAGAACTTGTTCTGGGTTTCTGTGATAATATTATTGAATTAATGTTATTGACCAAGGGAAGCTTACACAGAAAATTAAAATTGTGAAATCTTATATGTACGTCAGCAAAACTAATGTGAAATTACATACAGAAAATTATAGGGTACAAACCAGATATCAAACAAAAATAAAAGCCCTTAGAATATTTGAAAACACATAAATAGCAAAAAAAAAAGTGCATAAATTTAAAAGAAACATATCCAGAGTGTTTTATAAAGAATATAAGGCTAAATGTCTGTGGCAAGGAGTAAAATTTTTTAAAAAAAGAAAAGAAGAGAATTTGAACACTCTATCTTAATTGTTTGTATCATATATGTGTACAGGAGATCAATATTCCTAGGTTGCATTTAAAATGCTATTATTCACATGCACGAAAAATAAAGGAAAAATCATCCCTTTATAACAAATGATATTGTCATTTTTTTGGTGCCTTTCAGATCTTCTGATGTGAGATTCTGATGGACATAATAGGAAAGCTTCTAAACCACACTTGTGCCTGCCATCCTTCAGTACAAAAGTACTAAATAGGTAAATCTCAATTTCTGCTCTGTCCTTCAAAGAACTAATCACACACAAAATTTGGCACACTGTGTCTTTCAGAAGTTGGTATCTATTTGTTCTCAAAGGGTAAGCTTGAGTACTAAATGTTTTGGCAACTAAGAAAACATTCTACTACCCTTAAGCATTTTCATGTACAGAATTGAATATACACATGCAACATTAAAAGTATCATTTTATCATTTTAGACATTTTTATAAGCAATGTCAGAAATATTTTTATCAAATCTAAGATTAAGAACTCTTTAAAATGTTTTGGGTTTCTGCAATATGCATATGTTCTACTTTACATAATGAAAATTAGTTGTGTTTTTAGGTACACATTAGGATCCAATAAGGTGTGAACGTATCAGTCACTCAGTCCTTTCAGACTCTTTGCAACCCTATGGACTGTAGCTCTTGAGGCTCCCCGTCCATGGAATTTTCCAGGCAAGAACACAGGGGGTAACCATTCCCTTCTCCAAGGGCTCTTCCAAATGCAGGGATCCAACCCAGGTCTCCTGCATTGCAGGCAGTTTCTTTACCATCTGCACCACCAGGGAAGCCCAATTACATCTATGTTCACAGCAATTAGTTATTAGTAATAACTAATAAGCGTGTAGCCATTATTCTGAGAGCATGCACCATTTTCCTTATTTTTAAGGATTGCTATTTGGTGTGAAAGATTAGCTTTAGATATTAGTTTACTATTTATATGCTTGAATATGACACAAGAGGTGCTAGAGAAATAAGAATGGAAGTCTGAAATTTTACAAATCATTGAGTAGCAGCAAAATTGAATAAAAATGTTAAATAAATCAATTTGTGATTTACTAGTGGTTAAGGTTATCTGACAGTATAAATTGATGTGAATATCAGGATTAGATAACTTACATCACCATATAGATATAATTTGCATTTTTAAAACTGATATAGATGCTGACTCTTTGGAAGAAAATCTATGACAAACCTAGACAGTGTATTAAAAAGCAGAGACATTACTTTGCCAACAAAGGTACGTATAGTCAAAGCTATGATTTTTCCAGTAGTCACGTATGGATGTGAGAGCTGGACCATAAAGAATGCTGAGTGCCAAAGAATTGATGGTTTCAAACTGTGGTGTTGGAGAAGACTCTTGAGAGTCCCTTCGACATCAAGGGAATCAAACCAGTCAACCTTAAAGGAAATCAACCCTGAATATTCATTGGAAGGAAGGACTGATGTTGAAGCTGTAATGTCAATACTTTGGCCACCTGTTGCAAAGAGTCAACTCATTGGAATAGACCCTGATTCTGGGAAAGACTGAGGGAAGGAGAAGAGGGCAGAGAGGATAAGATGTTTAGATAGCATCACTGACTCAACAGACATGAGTTTGAACAAACTCAGGGAGATAGTTAAGGACAGGGAAGACTGGTGTGCTGAAGTTTGTGGGGTTGCAAAATCTGACATGACTTAATGACTCAGCAAAAACCAAAAGAGTTTTGCTAAATCTATTAATAAATTTTTTAAAATCATTTTATACCTTAAAAATTAGAAAAAACATGCAGTTGACAAATACATCCTATATTTCAGTCACTCAAAAAAAAAGCTTCAACCCTATAGTTGAAAAATTATTTTTATATATGATAATATGCTAAAATTGTTACTAGAATATATAGTATATTGATGTTACAGATGTCAGCATAAGTGGGGTCACCTTCAAGAGAAGACCAACATCTAAGCTAGCTAATGATTTTATAAGTTTTTTGACTATGTTATATGTAAATAAATACTTCAAAATATTTTTACATTTAAAGTGAGGAATATATTTCTAACACAAACATATATCTATATATACATGAACATGCATATAATAAAAGAACTTTAATATATTATATAATATGGAAAGTATAATTTATACTTTATTGTGCATTATATGTCATATATCATATTTCAAATGGTATATGTCATAAATTATACAATTTCATTACATATTTACATACATCTTTCATCTGTACATTGTACTGATGTTAGCAAGCATTTGAATTTCATGTGAATAACATTTAATTAAAATCAAATTCATTTTCAATAACTAGATAAAGAACAGATAATCAGAGGTTGATTGAACGTGGAGTACACAGAGACAAATGCACAAATTTGTCCGAGCACTAGCCAGGTCAGAGTGGGTCTTAGCCAATGGTTGGTTATGTAGTCCCATTAGCAATTAACATTCCTAACACTGTGATGAAGATGAGTATAGCATAGTTTAGCCTGATGCAGTTCAACATTCAAATATTGTAATAATCCCACACTCATCAAGTCAACTATGCTTATTATTCAACTCCCTACAGTTTCTGACTTTAAAAGAGTATGCTAATTATCCTGCTTAGTTTTCTGGTCTGTCGAACAAATACATTTCTTAAGACAAAGAAATAAATTGATATGGGAATTTTATACATCAGTATTCTGAGCCTGCATGAAGTGAGAACCCTTGTGAGAAACAGGTCCTCTTTTATCCTAAATCATATTGAGAATTAGAGACGGTATAATCAAAGAGTAACTGAAGTAATTTTCCTGCAAAAACTCTTTAGACATGATCTGTTAAACTTTTCACAGGATCAGCTCTCTGCATTAGTAACCTTGCCTTGCACTGTACTTAGCACTTCAATATAATGTTATAAATAGAATAATGTAAAATTATCTGTGCAAAAAATAAACAAAAAGCCTCAATTATATAGAGTTCAGGAAACAGGAGGAGGTCTCATGCCTTGGGGCAATAGCAGAGCCCAATAGGAAGATGAAAACCTCTTTTGCGACAAGGACTCAGCCAATAAAAAGCTATGGACTCTGTTCACGTAGTCCTTTCAACTTTTTTTTCTTCTCCAAGTGGTGGAACCTCAATTTACATTTTCTGCTAATCCCCAAAAAACCCATCTTTGCTGGAAAGACATCTGGGAGTCTCTTCGTTTAGGTCAACATTTTGGTATGTTCTACAGGGGCCAGAGAAGATCTCTGAAGGCTCTGGTCCTGGTGGACACTCAGGTGCAACACCTACATTGAGTGAATTGTCACTTACTGCTTTCTCACTACCCTGGAGTTGATATGTCCATGCATTTCTTTCTCCTGGAACAAAGCTCAGTTTTGGAACTCTCCAGGAATTACCCAGTGTCTATTTTAAGGTTGTTCCTTTCTGGTTAAGGCCTTGTTCTCCATGTGAGAACTCATTGGACATTTCAGTCGGATTCTGAGAGCAGACTGTTTCAACTGAAGCTGGCTGTGAAGCCATCAGCCCATTCCTCTGGGAAAAGGGGCTGCTTCACTGAAACTGTGCCAGTTCAGCCACTGGCCAATTCCTTTGGACTAGGGTGTGCTTACTCAAAGCAGGATAAAAAGACACTTGGCCTAGATCCTCTAGGACTGAGCTGTTTTTGTTTGTTTGTTTGTTTGTTTGTTTGTTTTACACTGGCCTGTTTTAGCTTGTGAGCTATTTGAATTGAGCTGTTTGTGCTGTAAGCTATTTACGTTGTTTGAAAATTGTTTTCCTTTCTAGAGGAAAACCTCAGAAATGGTATCCAAATTATCTAAATATTTTGAAGGTGGTCCCCTTACAGAGGCTCTGGTTTTATGTTTAAAAATCATAGTCCCTCCTCACATGTATTTCTCACTGGCTCAACCAAAGGGAATTTAGACTATCAGTTGCCATTAAAGGAAACTTTCAAAATGCCCAAACTGAATTTTCTTAACAGCAAGTAGGACTACAGTAGCTCAAAAATTTCCAGAACTGAAGCGTATGCCTTTTTGGATTAGTGTTTTGAGGTTTCCAAATGTTATCAGGAGCCTAAAAGTGCCTCTCCGCAAAATAAGATTTTAGGATTAAATCAAACAAAACAATGATTGATAAAAGAATTTGACTCCTGGATCCTCAAGCTCTTCTTTCTTAGCCTCTCTGTGTCAGGCTTTGCCTCTGTTGCCATCTTATCTCACTTGCTCAGCTCCTGTGGTCAGACTCCATATCCAGCCCCATAGCCCTCCTTCCCTTCCATGCCTTCTCTGCTCTCTCAGCCCCCCCTATGCAGGCAGACCCCGTAGATACTGCAGGTTGGATGCAAATCACCACAATAAAGCAAATCTTGCAATAAAGTGTATTACATGATTTTTTGGTTTCTTAGTGCATATAAAACATATGTTTATAATATAGTATGTCTATTAAATCTGCAATAGCCTTATGTCTAGAAAAAGCCATATATATAGACCTTAATTAGAAATACAAAAGAAAAATAAACAATTACAATATAACATCAAAGATCACTGATCACAGGTCACAAATTAAACATGATAATAATAAGTTTGAAATGTTGTGAAAATTACCAAAATATGGCAGACACAAAGTGAGCAAATGTTATTAGCAAAATGATGCTGATAGAGCTGCTCACTGCAGGGTTACCACAAAGCTTCAACTTGGGGGAAAAAAAATGGAATATCTGTAAAGCATAATAAAGTGAAGCACTATAAAATGTATGCATGTATTGATATACTATTTTCTCCAAAATCCTGTCTTTTCTATCATTGTCTCTGAATAGAGTGAGGAAGACACATAGACACACATGCATATATACATAGAGAGAGAGAGGGGGAAAGAAGATGATCTAGAGATCAAGAGAACTAAATATGTCCCTCATGTTAGCTTCAGTCTTATCAGTCAGAATCAAATTTGCTGCTCAGATGCTTAAATAACAAATTTAAATAATACTGCAGATTCAATTTGCTCTGCTAGTTGATCAAGAACGTAGTTAGTGGTCACCTTAGGTTATTATTATTATTTAATTAACTGATATGATGGTACTTTCAACTCATTATCTTTGAAACTCAGATGAATGCCCTGAATGTATCATACAGTTTCCTTTAAAGATTTAAACCTCCTTGTATAATATCTTCTCCAAAGAAATATATTTTGATATATATTTGATATATATTCATATATATATTTCTTTATATATTTGATATATATTCAATATCAAAATGTCATTTTCCTCATATAAATGAAGAAGTCTTTGAAATATTTACAATTCCTAAAGACTACAAAGAACAATCAAGAGCTATAGAATATGATCCATTAATGCGGATAAAGTTATCTGAGAAATCTGAATTTTTCTCACTGTAGTGGAGAAGGTACTCTATTCCCCAAATTGGTAATAATATTGAATTACCATTTCTCATATATTTCTAGGTACCCTAACGTGAACATCTTCCTGGAAATGTCTCTCTGATATAACACATTTGCACTCCATACTAATCTATAATTTAATTTCCTTTTAAGATACAATTTGCTTGTTTACTAGCTTAAAGTATGGATTTCATTCTGACCCTCTTAACAATGCAGAATACTCTCTATTTTGTGTGAATGCATAAGGTACCAGGGAACTATTTCAATCAGGTTGACTTTTTTTGAAGTAACATTTTCCATTCTGCTAAAGTTCAACCGACATTGACTTCACTGAATGGCTGTTGGAAAATTGCCCTCAGAGCTTTATTTGGCATGGCTACCATCTTCCTAATGGAATGTTGTATTGTGAAAGTCACGCTCAGAGTGTTGATTCTGCTCCTAAGTGGCAGTTGAAGCATAACACACATTTAGTTACCTACCTGACAACTTGTCTATTTAACAGAGAAAAAATGATCTGACTATGATTGATGGCACAGCTGCCCTTTCTCAGTGATGGGTAAAATCAGCTGAGTCAAACCAGATCTGGCTACAACGGAATGCCTGTCTGCAGCTCTGTTCCCTCATTTCTCTTCATTTGGATAAGAAGGCTTTCCTTTGAGTGCAAATTCCCACAGTCTCCAATCTACCAACCGCTGTGCTTATTGCTTTCTTCTTTCCACTTTGAAATTACTTTAGAGGCATTATTCTTCTCTGCTCTGCATTAGAGCAAAGCTTTTCATACATTTTTAGCTACATGCTCTCTAGGTCAAGGACAACAGTCCTGAAAATTAGAGTCCTTGGTCCAAAGTACTTAGTAAATTATTTACTTTTTGGCCATAAGCTTCCTCTGCTGACACTCTGACTTGAGGTATTTTTTCTGCATCACTGAAGTAAGTTGCCTTTAGATACCGACTTAATAATTGTTGTGATGTACAGTAAAATTGAAATCAAGATCCAGTGACTAATTTGTTCCACCCTGTTGCTCTCTTTTGCCTCCCTTTATTTATTTATTTTTTCATTTAGGGTTGATAGTTCAGTATGTCCTTCAGTGGCAGAGACTAAAACAAAAAGACACATTGTAAAAATCAAAGCCACTCAGTGAAGTTTATACTCATTCCTCACAAGGACAATGTTCAGGGGCTAAGTGTCACTGCGGCAATGCAAACAACTGATTTGTAGGGATTAGAAACATATAATCCAAACAGCCACACTGGGTATAAATACTGGATATTAAAATAGGCACTTGTTGGTAAAAGAGGAAAATTTATACTGAAAAGTCATATATATCACAGCTCTATTTCCTTTTGACTTCAATTCATTTAAATTCAAGTGCAACAATCAGAAGACCTGGAATTTATATCAGACTCCAGGGAAGTATACATTGTATTCAAGCACACACACATAAAACTAGGCTGTGATGAGTCTGGAAAAGTAAGATGCAAGTAATAACAACATGCACAGAATTTAAAATCAATTTTGGAAATGATATATAGTAATACCAAATAAAAAAATCAGAAAAAATCCCATAAACTAAAAAGTTATGATACTGTTTCTTACATGGAATCCACAGCTTAGCTATACCAGAGAAGCATCCATGAAGGAATAGTTGTCAAAACATCCATATTTGCAAAAATCACAAACAAAATCAACATGAATGTCTTTTTGGGAACCTCACTAAAATTCTCAATTCCTGGAGGTGTAACCATTCAATTGCAAACACTCATGAAGAGTCTTTAAAACATTACTGTAAAGAGCAATATAGTAAGAGACTAGGTCATAGAGATCATAATTTTATACTTATAGAACAAATAAAAGAAAAAATATAAAGCATCTGGAAGTTTGTGGCTTGAGACAAAATTTCTAGTAAAAAAAAAAAAAAAAAACCAAAAACATATTTCTAAATGGTGGTTTTAATTATTTATTTATTTACAAATGAGAGATAATTAGAATACAATTCTTTATGTTTTCCTGCATAACTGATGCAGAAAACCTGGCCAGAATAGCAGTCTCTGTAAACCAAAAACAGGATTACTAAGGGAGGAAGTGAAATTTATTGCTTTTGATTTGTAAAAATGTCCCAAGCAATATTGCCATAGAGGGAAATTAATTTTTTCATTCAAAATGGAAAAGCTTTTTCTTTCTATGTTCCCTAGAATAAACAAAAATGCAGTTTGCCAGATGATAACAAGCATTTAAAAAAGCGAAAAAATATAATAGAGAAAGGACTATTAAAATATATTAATGTTTTATAAAAGTATAATTTGTTGTATTTTAGTTGCTAAGTTGGGTCCAACTCTGTTGTGATTCCATGGACTGTATGTAACCCACTGGGCTCCTCTGTCCATGTGATTCTCCAGGCAAGAATACTGGAGTGGATAGCGCTGCAATGAACACTGGGGTACATGTGTCTTTTAGAATTGTGGGTTTCTCAAATTATATGTCCTGTAATGGGGAAGGATAAAGTGAGATGAGTGGAGAAAGTACCATCGACATATATACATTATCATGTATAAAATAGATAACTGGTAAGAAGTTGTTATATAATACCAGGATCCAAGCCTGGTGCCCTGTGATGACCTGTATGAGTGGGACTGGGGGTGGGGGGAGTCTCAAGAGAGAGAGATATATGTATAATTATGGCTGATTTGTGTTGCTATATGGCAGAAACCAATATAATATCCTATCAATAAAGCAATTTTTCTCAAATTAAAAAATAAATTCAAAAACAATTAAAAATAATACTGGAATGGGTTGCCATTTCCTTCTCCAGGGTCTCTTCCCATCCAGGAATTGAACCTGTGTCATCTACATTGAGAGGCAGATTCTGTACCATTGATCCACCTGGGAAGCCCAGCTTTCCTTGGGCCACTTAGAAAACTGAGGTGGTTGAGAAAGCTGTCAATCTAAAATCTGGAAACTTAGGTGTATACATAGAGTCACAATCAAGATATTCTTAACTGGAGCAAAAGCCATAAACAGGTAGGAAGACTCACACAGCGATGTGGTCAGACTTCCCGAGGTTGCATGTGTACTGGCATGAGAATAAGAAACTCCTAAGTGACACAGTCTGAGGCAAAGGCGACACATTAGCAGACATTATCTCTAGGCCTCCATCGTGTATCCTTAGTGATGATCTGAAGGTGACCCTCTCATAGCTCTGATAGGAGTGGAGAAGTAGTAATCATTTTGAAACATATTAAGTGACTTCTTCACAGCAAAAGTCTGCTTTCCTAGAAAAGTCTATGATAAGTCTTATTCCAGTTGGATGAAGGATATGCCTCCCACTAAAATACCCCTAGCCTTTCCTGTATCACCTAACAAGGGGAAAATAATCAACAAGGATTAGGGCTTTGAGGAAACACATCAAAAGTGTGGCGGCTGTAAGAGAGTGAGAGGGTTGGTAAGACTAAAAAGCCATATCACTGGATAAACACCTGAAGATCTCAGTACCAAGGCACAGATCCACTAATGGACGGATTTTCTTTGAAGATTACAGAATATTTCCATTCCTTCACCACTGTTACATGAACCAGCTCCAATATATAATAAGAAGGATCAAAGCTGAAAGACTGGCTATATATTAATACTACCCACTTTGAGGAGGAAAACTTAGGGAAACTCAAAGACAAGAGGGGAAGCAAAAACAATGATAGTAGAGGAATCTGATGCCTCTGACACATAAAGTTACAAGAAACGTTAAACATAGATGAACTTATAACCAACATAGTTGAATAGTAATTGTGAGAGTGGGTTCAGTTCAGTTCAGTTCAGTCGCTCAGTCGTGTCCGACTCTTTGCGACCCCATGAATCTCAGCACGCCAGGCCTCCCTGTCCATCACCAACTCCCGGAGTTTTCTCAAACTCATGCCCATAAAGTCGGTGATGCCATCCAACCATCTCAGCATCTGTCGTCGCCTTCTCCTCCTGCCCTCAATGCCTCCCAGCATCAGGGTCTTTTCCAAGGAATCAACTCTTTCCATGAGGTGGCGAAAGTATTGGAGTTTCAGCTTCAGCATCAGTCCTTCCAATGAACACCCAGGACTGATCTCCTTCAGGATGGACTGGTTGGATCTCCTTGCAGTCCAACGGACTCACAAGAGTCTTCACCAACACCACAGTTCAAAAGCATCCATTTTTCAGTGCTCAGCTTTCTTCACAGTCCAACTCTCACATCCATACATGACCACTGGAAAAACCATAGCCTTGACCAGACGGACCTTTGTTGGCAAAGGAATGTCTCTGCTTTTTAATATGCTATCTAGGTTGGTCATAACTTTCCTTCCAAGGAGTAAGTGTCTTAATTTCATGGCTGCAGTCACCATCTGCAGTGATTTTGGAGCCCAAAAAAATAAAGTCAGCCACTGTTTCCACTGTTTCCCCATCTATTTCTCATGAAATGATGGGACCAGATGCCATGATCTTAGTTTTCTGAATGTTGAGCTTTAAGATAACTTTTTCACTCTCCTCTTTTACTTTCATCAAGAGACTTTTTATTTCCTCTTCAATTTCTGCCATAAGGGTGATGCCATCTGCACATCTGAGGTAATTGATATTTCTCCCAGAAATCTCGATTCCTGCTTGTACTTCTTCCAGCCCAAGGTTTCTCATGATGTACTCTGCATATAAGTTAAACAAGCAGGGTGACAATATACAGCCTTGACGTACTCCCTTTCCTATTTGGAACCAGTCTGTTGTTCCAGGTCCAGTTCTAACTGTTGCTTCCTGACCTGCATACAGGTTTCTCAAGAGGCAGGTCAGGTTGTCTGGCATTCCCATTTCTTGAAGAATTTTCCACAGTTTATTGTGATCCACACAGTCAAAGGCTTTGGTGTGGTCAATAAAGCAGAAATAGATGAGAGTGGGTACCCTTGTCTTATTTCTAATTTTAGAGGAAATGCTTCCAATTTTTCACCATTAAGGATAATGTTTGCTGTGGGTTTGTCGTATGTGGCTTTGTTATGTTAAGGTATGTTCCTTCTATGCCTTTCTGGAGAGTTCTTATCATAAATGTGTGTTTAATTTTGTCAAAGGCTTTCTCTGCATCTACTGAAATAATCATATGGTTTTTATCTTAATTTTTCTTAAATGGTGTATCACATTGACTGATTTGTGAATATTGAAGAATTCTTGCATCCCTGAAATAAAACCAACTTGATTATGTCAATCATGATCATTATGTCAATGTATGACCTTTTCAATATGATCTTGGATTTTGTTTACTAGAATTTTGTTGAGGATTTTTACATCTATGTTCATCAGTGATATTGGCCTATAGTTTTCTTTTTTTGGTGGCATCTTTGTCTGATTTTGGTATCAGGATGATGGTGTTCTTGTAAAATGAGTTTGGGAGTTTTCTTTCCTCTGCAATTTTCTGGAAGAGTTTGAGTAAAATAGGTGTTAGATCTTCTCTAGCTTTTTTGTAGAATTCACCTGTGAAGCCATCTGGTCCTGGACTTTGGTTTATTGGAAGATTTTTGATTACAGTTTCTATTTCCAAGTTTGTGATTGTACTCAGTGGGAGAGGCAAGGATGGGGTAATTTGAGAGAACAGCATTGAAACAAAAACATTACCATATGTAAAATAGATGGCCAGTGCAAGTTCAATGCATGAAGCAGGGCACTCAAAGCTGGTGCCCTGGGACAACTGAGAGGGATGGGGTGATGAGCGAAGTGGGAGGGGGCTTCAGAATAGGGGGACACATGTATACCTGTGGCCAATTCATGCATGGCAAAAGCCATCACAATACTGTAAATTATCCTCCAATTAAAATGAATAAAATGATTAAAATCAATACAGTATACATCTTCACAAAAAGGTCCATTTTATTTTCAATTCCTATTAATAGATACATGTACAATTTTCAGCAAGAACTTATAAGGCACACCAAAAGGCAAGAAAAACTAGTGCGTAACACATTTTGGAAATATCATAAAGGAAATTTAAAGTAACTATGATAAATATATGAGCTCTAATGGAAGAAGTGGACAGCATGCAAAAACAGATGGCTAATGTAAGCAGAGAGGTAGAAACACTAAGAAGAAATCAAAAGAATATGTATGAAATTAAAAGCTATGAGGAGCAAAAATATACTTGAAAGCCCACCAGCAGACTCAGCACAAATGAGGAAAGATCAATGTGCTTGAAGACAGACAATTTTCAAAATAAAATGCAAACAATAGCAATAATAGAACATCCAAAAATTGGAGCCAATTCTAAAACATGCAGTTAAGATACCTCCAATTGGAATGGCAGGAAAAAAAAGAGAGAGAGAAAAAAAAAAAGACAAATCAGACCTAATATTCAAAGTAAATATGGATAAAAATTTTCAACAACTAACAGTAGACACAGGAAGCTCAGAGAACTAAAAGCATAAAAAGTAAGTAAAGCAAAGAAATAAGGAAATAAAATAAGCAAACCCCCAAATAATAAAGCTAAGTAAATGTGATAACTTAACTTGATAAGGCTGCCATTACAAAGTACTAAGGTTGGGTGGTATAAATACCAGATTTATTTTTGTCACATTCAGCAGGATTTGTTGCTTCGGAGAGGCATGAGGTAAAGAGATGGTGCATACAGACCTATAGAAGGCTGCTTCCTTCTTGTGTCTTCCTGTCACCTTCCCTTTATTATGTCTGTGACTAAATCCCCTCATTCTTATTAGGGCATCATTCTTATTGAATTTGGATCCAACATAATGACCTCACTTGAACTTGATTAGCTCTGTAAAAATTGTCTCTCCAAATAAGATCACAACCTGAGTACCAGGGGTTAGGACTTCAGTATGTGAATTGGGATGGGAGTTACAATTTCAGTTCAGTTCAGACAGTCGTTAAATCGTGTCTGACTCTTTGCAACCCCATGGACTGAAGCACGCCAGGCCTTGCTGTCCATCACCAACTCCTGTTGTTTACTTAAATTCATGTCCACTGAGTCGGTGATGATATCCAGCCATCTCATCCTCTGTTGTCCCCTTCTCTTGCCCTCAATCTTTACCAATGTCAGGGTCTTTTCCAATGAGTCAGTTCTTCATATCAGGTGGCCAAAGTATTGTAGTTTCAGCTTCAACATCAGTCCTTCCAATGAATATTCAGGACTGATTTCTTTTAGGATGTACTAGTTGGATCTCCTTACAGTCCAAGGGACTCTCAAGAGTCTTCTCCAACACCACAGTTCAAAAGCATCCATTTTCCAGTGCTCAGCTTTCTTCACAGTCCAACTTTCACATCCATACATGACCACTGGAAAAACCATAGCCTTGACCAGACGGACCTTTGTTGGCAAAGGAATGTCTCTGCTTTTTAATATACTGTCTAGGTTGGTCATAACTTTTCTTCCAAAGAGCAGGCATCTTTTAATTTCATGGCTGCAGTCACCATCTGCAGTGATTTTGGAGCCCCCCCCCCCCAAAAAAAAATAAAGTCTGTTACTGTTTCCATTGTTTCTGCATCTATTTGCCATGAACTGATGGGACCAGATGCCATGATATTCATTTTCTGAATGTTGAGTTTTAAGCCACCTTCTTCACTCTCCTCTTTCACTTCCATCAAGAGACTCTTTTGTTCTTCACTTTCTGTCATAAGGGTGGTTTCATCTGCATATATTGATATTTCTCCTGGCAATCTTGATTCCAGCTTGTGCTTCATCCAGCTCAGTGTTTCTCATGATATACTCTTCCTATAAATTAAATAAGCAGGGTGACAGTATACAAGCTTGACATACTCCTTTTCCTTTGGAACCAGTCTGCTGTTCCATGTCCAGTTCTAACTGATCCTTCCTGATCTGCATACAGATTTCTCAAGAGACAGGCCAGGTGGTCTGGTATTTCCATCTCTTTCAGAATTTTATGCAGTTTGTTGTGATCCACACAGTCAAAGGCTTTGGCATAGTCAATAAAGCAGAAATAGATGTTTTTCTGGAACTCTTTTGCTTTTTTGATGATCCACCAGCTGCTGGCAATTTGATCTCTGGTTCCTCTGCCTTTTCTAATACCAGCTTGAACATTTGAAAGTTCATGGTTCACGTACTGTTGAAGCCTGCCTTGGAGAATTTTGAGCATTACTTTGCTAGCGTGTGAGATGAGTGCAATTGTGCAGTAGTTTGAGCATGTCCCTCCAGGGACAGAGAGACAGGGTGCAGTTTAACTCATTGCAATATATCATATTCAAGTTGCAGAAAACCAAAGGCAAAGAGAAAATATGGGGACAAGGCACATGGGGTTGGGGGAATACCTTTCTATAGGAGAACAAGCATTTCAGTAGAAGTCTTATAAGAAACTATGCAGATATGAATATAATGGAATAAAATCTGTAATAATTTGAAAAATATAAAACCAGCCTAGAATTCTCTCTTTCTAGTAACATTACTCTTCAAAATGAAGGAGTATAAAGACTTTCTTAGACAAACAAAAATGAGGGACTTCAGCATCAGCAGATCTGCCACACACACAAAAAAATGTTTTAAAAGTTCTAAAGCCTAAAGAAAATAAGATAAACCTGAAACTAGAAACTACATATAGAAATGAAGAGAAGAAGGAAAAAGTGAAGGTCAAATAAATACTTTTCTTGTTCTTAATTCATTTAATGGTTACTGTTTGTTAAAACAATAATAGAAACATTTTGTGTGATTCTAGCAAATGATACATGAAATAAATGACAACAATTGTATAAGGGACAGGAAGAAGGAACTGGAGAACACTTATTCATATTTGTATTACTTGTGATGTACTACAATATTATTTGAGGATGGACCTTAGTTACTTAAAACGTATTTATTACAAACTCCAGGTCAACCAATGAAATATATTTTTAATAAATCATGATTTGTTATCTAAGAGAAAAGTACATTCATATAAAATAATTAAAAACCACAGAAGTAAAAAACATAATAAGAGATAAAATAAAAAACAAAGAACAAAAGCATTAATAGTAAAAATTCACAAACACTGTAATTATTAATCCAACTTTGTCAAATATCATTTTAAGTGTGAACAGTCTATCACTCAAATGATAGATTATCATGCATTTTTTTAAAAAACCCAACAATATGTTGATTAAAATAAATCAGCTTTAAATATAAATATTCAGAGAGGTTAGAGTAAAAAGATGGAAGAAGATATACCATGTTAACACTAATGAAAAGAATGCGAGGATGGGCATATTAATTTTAAAAAACAAGAGGGGTATTCATAATGATAAAATATTCTATTATCCAGTAAGTGATAACAATTCTGACAATATATACATATAACTGCTGCTGCTACTACTAAGTCATGCCAGTCGTGTCCGACTCTGTGCGAAGAACCTATAGATGGCAGCCCACCAGCCTCCTCCTTCCCTGGGTTTTTCCAGGCAAGAATACTGAAGTGGGTTGCCATTTCCTTCTCCAATGCATGAAAGTGAAAAGTGAAAAATGAAATTGAAGTCGCTCAGTCGTGTCCGACTCCTCGCGACCCCATGGACTGTAGCCCACCAGGCTCCTCTATCCAGGGGATTTTCCAGGCAAGAGTACTAGAGTGGGATGTCATTGCCTTCTCCTATATACATATAACAACAGAATACAAACATACATGAGACAAAAACTACTAGACTTGAAAGAAGAGGTATCTAGTCACTGTTAGAGACATCAGTGCTTCTTTATCAGTAATTGATAGATCAAACAGGTGGAATTTTAATAACGATATTCTTTCCACATAAATGCAAGTTTGGGAAATAAAACATTCTTCAAAAAAGTATTAGTCAAGAATCCTAATCCAAAAGGTTTTTCTCATTTAAATCCAAACAGTTCAGTTCAGTCACTCAGTCGTGTCTGACTCTCTGCGACCCCATGAACTGCAGCACGCCAGGCCTCCCTGTCCATCAACAAGTCCCAGAGCTTACTCAAACTCATGTCCATTGAGTCAATGATGCCATCCAACCATCTGATCCTCTGTCGTCCCCTTCTCCTTCCGCCTTCTATCTTTCCCAGCATCAGGGTCTTTTCAAATAAGTCAGTTCTTTGCATCAGGTAGCCAAAGTATTGGAATTTCAGCTTCAGCATCAGTCCTTCCAAAGAATATTCAAGACTGATGTCCTTTAGGATGGACAAATCCAAACAAATCTATCATAATTATACAGCAATATCTGTTTATTACATGCCTACAATATGCATCTTTGTTCATCTGTTTTAAATCACTCTTATAACACTGATTTACCTACGTGTTTTTTAGTCATCTGGTCATGTCCAACTCTTTTGCCTCCCCATGGACTGTAGCTTGCCAGGCTCCTCTGTTCATGGGATTTCCCAGGGAAGAATACTGGAATGAGTTGTCACTTCCTTCCCCAGGGGATCTTCCCAACCCAGGGATCGAATCCAGGTCTCACACATTGCAGGTGGATTCTTTACCAGCTGAGCCACAAGGGAAGCCCATTAATTAACCAATAGGATAGAATAAAAGAGCACAAAAATTAATATTGGTAAACATAAGGATTTTGTTCATACTAAGATAGTTACTTAAGCTTAGCGCAATCATCCATATAAATGGTGCCTGCAAAATCTAATTGCAGCCTTCAAGGGGAAAAAAAAAAATTGTATTCCTACTTCACATCATATGGAAATACCTTAAAAATATTATAATAAAAATAAAACAGGAATATACAGGTTTGGAATGAATATTTTCATGGTGACATATTCTTAAAAGTTTAAGGGGAAAAAAAAACATGTATTCAATATATGAAGATTAAAATCTTTTTAAACAAGTCTACTATGCATATAATATAAATGAAAAAGTAGCCCAGGATAAGGAAATTTATGTCTCATTATAAAAATCATAGGACTACTGCATAAGAAATCTAAACTTTCTGAAATTTTAAGAAGATAAATTATAGAAAAAAGGACCAAAAATATTAGATTGTTTAGAGCAAAAATATGTCATGTGGAAATCTGGTTTTAATATTAAAAATAAATAAACAGTCTCAAATTCCAGAGAAAAGCAATGTAATTGTTTAGAAACTAAGTCATGTCCAACTCTTTGAGATTAATAGACTATAGCCCATCAGGCTCCTCTGTCCACGGTATTCTCCAGGCAAGAATACTGGAGTGGCTTGACATTCCTTTCTCCAGGGGATCTTCCTGACCTAGGGAGCAAACCCATATCTCCTGCTTGGAGGGTGGATTCTTTACAACTGAGTCACCAAGGAATCTCAAATTAATGTGTATCTATAAAGTTAACAAAATATAAAAAGAAATAATATGAATTGCTAAATATTTTGTGAAGAAAAGGAGATTGTCATAAATTAAATATAGACATATAATTTTCAAGGCCTCCTTAGAAGGCAGTTTGGTAATATTTAATTCAACATGCCTACAGTTTCAATAATATCTAACAAATTCATTCCAAAAAATCATTTCCACAAAGTAAATGCAGCTGTAAGTGAAAGTGTTAGTTACTCAGTCATGTCCGACTCTTTGTGACCCCATGGACTGGAGCTGGCCAGGCTCCTTTGTCCATTGCATTCTCCAGGAAAGAATGCTGGTGTGAGTTGACATTCCCTTCTCTAGGGGATCTTTCCAACCAGGAAATTAACCTGGGTCTCCTGCATTGCAGGCAGATCCTTGACTGTCAGAGCCACGAGGGAAACACTGACCACTTAGATGTTTTGTGGTGAAGATAATCACTGACCCAGACAGCACATTAAAAAAATCATTGAACCTGGACAGCATATTAAAAAGCAGAGACGTTACTTTGCCAACAAAGGTCCATCTAGTCAAAGCTATGGTTTTTCCAGTAGTCATGTATGGATTTGAGAGTTGGGCTATAAAGAAAGCTGAACACCGAAGAATTGATGCTTTTGAACCGTGGTGCTGGAGAAGACTCTTGAGAGTCACTTGAACTGCAAGGAGATCAAACCATTCAATCCTAAAGGAAATCAGTCCTAAATAATCTTTGGAAGGAGTGATGCTGAAGTTGAAACTCTAATAGTTTGGCCACCTGTTGTGAAGAGCTGACTCATTGGAAAAGACCCTGATTCTGGGAAAGACTGAAGGCCGGAGACAAGGGGATGACAGAGGATGAGATGACTGGATGGATCACCAACTCGACGGACATGAGTTTGAGCTTGCTCTGAGAGTTGCTAATGGAGAGGGAAGCCTGACGTTCTACATTCCATGGGGTCACAAAGCATTGAACATGACTAAGCGACTGAAATGAACTGAACTGAATCACTGAACCAATGCATATAGTGGCAAAAGGGTGGCTGCAAAATGAATGTTCATCCACAAGTGATTGAATAAATTATGGCTCCTGCACACTATTTTACATGGCGATTGGTTGAATAATGGCTTTGAGATGCATTATCATAGTTTTGAACAAAATAAGATTAAGAGAAGTACATATTAAGAAATAAGGTGAACAACCATATATATCAAACTGCAATTTATTTCTAAACAACATAACAATTCAAACCAGTCAATCCTAAAGGAAATCAACCGTGAATTTTCATTGAAAGAACTGATGCTGAAGCTGAAATTCCAATACTTCCACCACTTGATTCATATCATAGGAAAAAAAGTAACCAAGAAATTTTAGAGTCAACTCATTGGAAAAGACCCTGATACTGGGAAAGATTGAGGGCAGGAACAGAAGGGGGTGACAGAGGATAAGATGGTTGGATGGCATCCCTGACTCAATGGACATGATTTTGAGCAAACTCCAGGAGCTAGTGAAGGACAGGGAAGCCTGGCGTGCTGCGGTCCATGGGGTCACAAAGAGTCAGACACAACTGACTGAATAACAACAAAAATAATTTATTTCTAAACAACATAACAATTTTATAAAAATTTAAATTGCCTAGATTTTACAAATTTATGTATTAATATTAAAACTTTACTTTCAATTTAATATGAACATTTCAATGATTTTTAACTGTTTAACTTACATAATGTGTTTCATTTGTTAGATCATTTTTACATCTATGTGTTTTTCAATGGCTGAATCAGAAATAGCCCAGTAATTAAAATTATTTTCCCCAATGCATTAGTTTAATTAACAAATGATGGTATATTAAGAATGAGCATCAAAAGTGAAAGCAGAGAAAATATTAAATTCAGGTACCTGTGCTCTGTGTCAAAGAACTTAGTTTTCTTTGATACGGTTTCAAAAGTCTTTCATCCGCATACTTCACTGACACTTAAAACAGTGTCATGGTGGGAGTAGAAATATAAGTGACAGGTCTAATAAATTAGCAATATCCTGCTCACTACACTCCTCCTCATTTTTGCTTGAAATTTCACTTCTTATTAAAATTTGTATTCTTCAAAGTTGAATGGGAGTTCTCTGAGTTTTATCTGCTTTAAAGATGAGCTATGCTCAAAATCCTACAGCTGAAAAATGTCACTGGTCTTTCTCTTGGAGTAGCAAAGAGCTTTCAATATTTCTAGGAGGCTGGGTAAAGTCTCTAATGGTTAAATAAATTGCCTTTCAAATGCCACAATCACCACAGTCTGGACTACTGTATGATTGATAGTCTTCCCTACAAATAATAAGGCATTTGTACTTCCTGTTTTCTTAAATATGAACATATTAGAATATACATTTTAAAAATAATCATAATTGACACTAGAAGGCAGTGATGGCAGTGATGTTTCAATACCTAGACCTCTTGATCAATGGTATTAGATTATTGCTTTTTTAAAACTGGTTCCTGTGAATCTGTTTGGTGGGCCTCAACCAGCATTAGAAAATGAAAAATAAAAAGTGATAGAAAAGAACTGCATGTAATAGAATAAAATTTAAATAGAGTGTTTATATGTATTAGTACCTCTTAAAAACTCTCTGTTTATACATGCACACATATTTACAATGCTGTATATGCTCTGTGTCCTGGGGCTTCCCTGGTGGCTCAATGGGTAAATAATCTACCTGCAGTATAGGAGATGCAGGTTTTATCCCTGGGTCATTAAAATCCCATGTAGGAGGCCATGGCAACCCACTCCAATATTCTTGCCTGGAGAATCCTATGGACAGAGGAGCCTGGCAGGTTATACTCCATAGGATTGCAAAGGGTTGGACATGACTGAAGTGACTGGCCACTCATGCAAACTCTGTGTCCTAATGCAGAACCATGTTATTATCATGAATTGAATGAACTGTACAAGAAAAAAAAATTAAAAGTCATTGATTTATATATTGTGCTATAATTAGAACTTTTGTCCATCCATTAGGCTTAAAATAAATCAGAAAGGGCACTCTGCATCAGACTAGATATATTAAAACAATATATACAAGTCCCAATTTCTTCATCAAGTTTGTGCTTTCTGAGAACTCCTTCTGTTTAATATAGTGAGAGAAAAAAATTTAAAAAGATAATACCCATGGTTTAAAAACACTTGCATGAATAGCATGAAGTATCACAAATAAAGTTTTTTCATCTGTATAATATCCCATGAAAGTATATTTATCTGTCTGAATTAGAAAATATAAAACTGCCTAGGGAACTATGTCTTCTCTTGCTTACTGCATAAGAAATTCTTCAGATATTTAAAATAACAATATTGAATCACACTACATAAAAATTTTAAAAATATATATTTTATTACATTTGTATATGTATGTATGCACAATTTATTAAGAGTAAGCATCATGATGGTTATGTTGTAAACATCTTTGGATATACACTTTCTTAATAGGTAATTATGCTCTACAGAAAGGCAGATGATTCCTCCACAATGCTCACACATCTTTCTGTCACAATAAGTCAAACTCCAAACTGTCCCTGGAATGAAGTTTGCCAAGGGAAGTGTTAAACCCACAGCAATGAAACTGACAGAATTGCATGCAGTTTTAGAATTGAAAGAAATCATTCAAGCTAATGTAAATATGAAAAAGAGATGAATTTGATTCTAAAAGTGAAAAAAAAAAACTTTGGAATAGTAACAAAATCAAGGTTAAATATACTTGGTTTGTAAACTAGATGCCTAATTTAAATTTTTATAACATTTTATTAATTTGTTGTGCTATGCTTGCAGAGTTTCAAAAAAGCATGATTTTAGGAGGATGTTTGACTGTTATCCATACTGGATATCAATTTTAATATTATTCAGAACTTTGCAATGTTGCCTATTCATTCTGAATTAAATCAGACTGAGGAAACAAAAATGTCAAACTAAGTCCATTAGTCTTCTCTTCACATATCCAATAATAAGTTTTATTATACTATTGCATGTGGAAATTAAAGTCTGGCCTCTAATCACTTTTAATAGAAAATTTCTATTTTGAGCAAATGTATATTATGATAATATTACATAAATATTTTAGAAACCAATGCTTATCATAAGTAACTTCAAATATGAATTTGATGGATTTTCATTCTTCCTAGTTTTCATCCTATGAAGTAGATTAGTAGGGATGGAAGCAGGCTATTATTTTCATACAGTGCCAATTAAAGTTGTATGACCTCCTTCAAGTTACTAACCTTAACCAACTCTGATGATTCTCCTGGGTAAAATGCTGGTTACAATATTATTTACCCCATAAGATTGGAAGATTAGATAAGATAATGCAAGAGAAGTATTTGAAAGAAAATGAGACTAATACATATTATATACTATTTCTGCCATGACTTTTTTTTTTGTAGTTTCTCATAGATAAAAAAAATTAAAAAAGAAAAGTGTGCTTCTGCTTTGACCAACTGTACTTTGGTTATAATGTTGTCTGCTTGATTTTATGAAAGAAAAAGTGTTTAATGTATTTCAAAATAATCTGATATCTTTATCATATCTATTACTTTTACATATATGTTGTTTCTGACATTACGCTCATTGTTACCTTAGTATACTGAAATGCCTTCTTGCATACAGACAGTGATATGCCAGATGGGAAAGTTAAGGCCAGCCATGTTTCTGCAAAATGACTACCTTCCTTAAACATGGTTTTCAGGAGGCAACTTGACTAAATTTGGCCCAATCAATAACCTTCTCAGGATTTAGGATTGGGACAAAGAACCAATCTACATTTTGATAGCTTGACCAGTAATGCAAGGTTTTGGGAGCTTGATATAAGAAGTACAGATATACATGGGGTGTGGAACACGGTGTAAGTGTCTATACATGTAAGAAACATCTCTGTTTCCTGGAGCAGAAGAATCTTTTCTAATAGAGAAAAAGAAATGGAAGAGATGAACAGGGAGTTAGAAATATAAAGTATTAAGATGGCTGTTTAAACTAAGATCCCAGTGCCTCTTTGAAATACAACTCCATTCTTTTATTTTATGAATCATCCCTGTACCCTTGTAATTTATTCTCATTTTAGCTTGGTGAAGTTTGATTTGTTTTTTTTTTTTTTTTCCAAACCAAAAGGAAAATGCAAGAGGAACAGTCCTTTCTATACCCTGAAGTAGGAGTCAATACACTTTTCATATAAATGGAGAAGTAAACAATTAGAATTTGCAGGCAGAGATTCTCTATCACAACTACACGGCCTAGCCATTGGCGCACAAGCATAGCCATTGGTTATAACTGGAAGATATATGTGGCTGTGTTTCAATGAAACTTAATCTATGGGTATTGGCATATAAATTTAAAATTTTACCTGTCATAAAACATTATTCTTTCAGTTTTTAGAGGGAGGGGATATACGTATACCTATGGCTGATTTATGTTGATGTTTGACAGAAAGCAATAAAATTCTATAAAGCAATTATCCCTCAATTAAAAAATAGATACATTTTTAAAAATGTAAAAAATTAAGAAAAAACATTGTAATATGTGGACCATACAAAAATAGGTGACAGGCTACCTAGCAAATCTAGTAAGTAGGGGAATCACTCTGAAATTTATAACAAAGTTTAAGTGTTTCCCAATCAGTTTCTTTTGCAAAATATAACCCGAATTCTTCCTTCTTTTTAGGTACCACACTAATGGCTATCCACTCTACTATATTCTTCTGTTCTACATTCCTTCTCTACTATAAGTAACTATTCCTGGTTATGGCAAGATAATTTATGTTTTTAAATTTCTTTACTCAAGAGAATTTTAATTTATAAATGAAATCATATAACAGTTCTCTCTAAAATTTAAAATTTCTTTATTTGAATTTTGTAACAGTAATTAGAAATGATAGGCATCATAAAAACATAGAATCAATAGCAGATCACATTGAAAGTATTTGAAAACAAAAGGTAACTCTTAAAATCATCAAAGCTGCTTACTGGCACATAACAATTATATGTACAAAGATGTAAAAAATTTAATGTGGGTTTCATTATCCATTAAATCAAAAATTATCCTAGAATGAGACTATAAATGCTATTAGACTACTACCGTAAGAAAGAAAAGTTATATTGCACACCTCAATATATATCATTTCTAATTAGATGGAGATAAATATTCTTTTCAATATAGTTCTGTGGTGTCACAAAAATAAGACTGTCAAATATATTTGATAAAATAAATAGCTTATCAATAATATTGTAGCAGGGACTAATGGTGTCAAGATAAACTTGTTAGGAAGTATAGCAGCATTTGAAGTTAATGTATTTTAAATTCACTTTAGCCAAGCAGGCCTTTTAGGAGGTCTAGAAAGATATTAGGCCAATTTTGCATGTCAAGTACATAAATGTCAATAGCACTTTAGAACAAGAGTGGATGTGAGAATGTTTCCAGTTCAATATTTTGCTCTAAAGGCAAATAATCAGTATGAGATTTTTACAACAGAAATCTAACAGAAAATACACCGAGGAGAACAAATAAGCACACTAAACAGAGATGTTTTGGAATAATGAGATTCCACTGGTTATTTGATTCACAAATAATTCCCATAGGGCTTTTTATGAATTTTATATTTTCCTAGAAGGTCACAAATTTGAGACTTTTCCCCATGTCCTCAACAATGGCATTCAGTAATAGAGTTTCCTTTCCAGTATTCTGCTGCTCTCACAATACATTATGGTATTCATTTTGAAACTTGAGCAGAATTTTTATTGGGTAGTGCTCTACCCAATTTGACCACTATTTGCTAAGTATGGAATTTCCAATCCAATTCCACACAGAATTTAGAAGGTAAAATTTCTGATGGAAAGTACCAACATCAATGTTTTTCCAAAACCTACCATAAGACTTGACAAACACATAATTAGTATCCAGTTAATATATGTTGGGTGAATACTATTACACCTAATGCTATTTACTTGTGTTGCAAAGGTATTTGAAAATCTAGTTTGAAGAGTTATGGTATTAATAAATAAAGTATAAAAATTCCTACTCTGTGAAACTCTTATTATATCAGAATGTGTAATGTAGGTAACTATAGATGTTTTATAATAAGACTCCCTGACTTCAGACTATACTATAACGCTCCAGTAATCACATCAGTGTGACACTGGCATAAAAAATTATACACCGATTAATGGGACAGGATACAGAATCCAGAGTTAAATCCACATCCTTATGGTCAATTAATCTACAACAAAGGAGGCAAGAATATATGACAGAAAAGACAGTCTCTTCAATAAATGGTGCTGGAAAATCTGGACAATGACATGTAAAAGACTGAAATTACAACATTCTCTAACACCATATACAGAAGTAAACTCAAGATAGATAAAGACCTAAATGTATGACTAGATACTGTAAAATTCCTAGAGGAAAACAGGAAGAACACTCTTTGACATAAACTGCAGCAATACCTTTTCACATCCATTTCCTAAAGTAAGAAATAATAGCAAAAATAAAGAAATAGGATCTAATTAAACTAAGAGTTTTGGCACAGCAAAGAAAACCATTAACAAATGAAAAGAAAATTTGTCCTACTGAATGGAAGAAGACAGTTTCAAATGATGTGATCAGTAGGGATTCATATACAACATATATAAATAGCCTATACAACTCCACATCAAGAAAATAAACCAACTGATTAAAAGTGGAAAGAAAAACTAAACAGACATTTTTCCAAAGGGGAAATGCAGATGGCCAAGGTGCTCAACACTGCTAATCATCAGGGAAAGGCAAATCAAAACCACAATGAGATATCAATTCACACATATCAGAGTGGTCATCATCAAAAAGAACACAAATAACAAATGTTGATGTGAATGTGGAGAAAAGGGAACACTCATACACTGCTGCTGGGAATGTAGATAAGTGTAACCACTGAGGAAAACAGAAAACAGTATGAAGTTTCTTCAAAAACTAAAAACAGAAGTACCGCATGACATGACAATTCCACTACTGGCTATATATATGGAAAAAAATTAAAATACCAATTCAAAAAGCTATGCTCAAAAAAAAAAAAAAAAAAGCTATGCTCCAGTGTTCATAGTAGCATTGTTTATAATTGTCAAGACATGGAAGCAACTTACATGTCCATCAATAGATGAATGGATAAAGAATACTTGTTGTTCAGTCACTAACTCATATCTGACATTTGTGATCCCATAAACTACAGCACACCAGGCTTTCCTATTCTTCACTAACTCCCTGAGTTTGCTCAAACTCATGTCCATTGAGTCATGCTCTGTCACCCCCCTCTTCCTCTTGTTCTTAATCTTTCCCAGCATCAGGGTATTTTGGATGAATCAACTCTTCACATCAAGTGGCCAAAGTATTGGAGTTTCAGCTTCAGCATCAGTCCTTCCAATGAATAATCAGGGTTGATTTCCTTCAGGATTGATTGGCTTGATTTTCTTGCTGTCCAAGGAACTCTTAAGAGCCTTCTCCAGCACCACAGTTTGAAAGCATCAGTTCTTCAGCACTCAGCCTTCTTTATGGTCTAACTCTCACATTTGTACATGACTACTGAAAAGCCATAGCTTTGACTATAAGTACATTTGTCAGCAAAGTGATGTCTCTACTTTCTAACACACTGTCTAGGTTTGTTATAGTTTTTCTGCCAATGAGCAAGCATTTTTTACTTTCATGGCTGCAGTCACCATCCGCATTGAATTTGAAGCCCAGGAAAATGAAATCTGTCGCTGTTTCCTTTGTTTCTCCATCTATTTGCTATGGAGTGATAGGGCCAGGTGCCATGATCTTCACTTTCTGAATGTTGGCAGTTTTAAGCCAGCTTTTTCACTCTCCTCTTTCAACTTCATCAAGAGGCTTGTCCATCTTCACTTTCTGCCATTAAGATTGTATCATCTGCATATCTGAGATTGCTGACAATTCTCTTGGCAGTCTTGATCCCAACTTTTGAGTCATTTAGCTCAGAATTTTGTATGATGGACTCTGCATAAAAGTTAAATAAGCAGGGTGACAATATACAGCCTAGGCATACTTCTCCATTTTTGAAGTATTCCCTTATTCTGTGTTCAGTTCTAACTGCTGCTTCTTGACCTGTATACAGATTTCTCTGGAGGAGGTAATGTTGTCTGGTATTCTCACGTCTTTAAGAATATTCCACAATTTGCTGTTATCCACACTGTCAAGGCTTTAATATAGTAAATGAAGCATATTTTTTAACTGGAATTCTCTTGCTTTTTCTATGATCCAGCATATGTTTGCAATTTGATCTCTGGTTCCTCTGCCTTTTCTAAATCCAGTTTCTACATCTGTAAGTTCTCGGTTCGTGTACTGCTGATGCTTAGTTTGAAGGATTTTGAGTATAAGCTTGCTAGACGTGAATTGACTGCAATTGTAGGGTAATTTGAACATTCTTTGGCATTGCCTTTCTTTGGGATTAGAGTGAAAACTGAACTTTTTAGCCCTGTGAGCACTTTTGTATTTTCCAAATTTGCTGGGATAATGAGTGTAGCACTTTAACAGCATCATCTTTCAAGATTTGAAATAGCTCAGCTGGAATTCCATGACCTCCACTAGCTTTGTTCATAATAATGCATCCTAAGGCCCAGCTGACTACACACTCCAGTATGTTTGGCTTTTGGTGAGTGACCATACCATTGTGGTTATCCTGGTCACTAAGAACTTTTTTGTACAGTTCATCTGTGTATATTTGCCACCTCTACTTAATACCTTCTGCTTCTGCTAGGTCCTTGCTGTTTTTGTCCTTTATGGTGCCTATCTTTGCATGAAATTCTCCCTTGGTTCTCTAATTTTCTTTAAGTGATCTCTATTCTTTCACATTCTGTTGTTTTCCTCTATTTCTTTGCATTGTTCACTTAAGAAGGCTTTCATGTCTCTCCTTGCTATTCTCTGAAACTCGGCCTTCAGTTGGCTATATCTTACCCTTTCTTCCTTGCCTTTTGCTCCTCTTCTTTTCTCAGTTGTGCAAGGCCTCCTCAGGCAACCACTTTGCCTTCTTGCATTTCTTTTTCTTGGGGATGGTTTTGTTCATCACCTCCTGTACAATGTTATGAACCTCTGTTCATAGTTCTTAAAGCACTCTGTTTAGCAGATGTAGTCCCTTGAGTCTATTTGTCACTTCCACTGTGTAATCATAAGGGATTTAATCTAGGTCATACCTGAATGGCCTAGTGGTTTTTCCCTACTTTCTTCAATTTGAGCATGAATTTTGCAATAAAGAGCTGATGATCTGGGCCACAGTCAGCTTCAGATATTGTTTTTGCTGACTGTATAGAGCTTCTCCACCTTTGGCTGCAAAGAATAAAATCAATCTGATTTCAGTACTGATCATCTGGTGATTTCCATATGTAGAGTCATCTCTTGTGTTGTTGGAAGAGGGTGTTTATTATGACACTGTGTTCTCTTGGCAAAATTCTGTTAGCCTTTGCCCTGTTTCATTTTGTACTCCAAGGCCAAACTTGTCTATTACTTCAGGTATCTCTTAACTTCCTACTTTTGCATTCCAGACTCCTATGATGAAAATGAAATTTTTTTTTTTTCTTTTTGGTTTTAGTTCTAAGAGGTCTTGCTGGTCTTCATAGAGTTGTTCAACTTTAGCATCTTCAGCATACTGGCTGGGGCATAGACTTGGATTACTGTGATGTTGAATGGCTTGCCTTGGAAATGAACCAAGGTCATTCTGTCATTTTTGAGATTGCAACCAAGTACTGCATTTTAGACTCTTGTTGACTATGAGGGCTATTCCATTCCTTCTAAGGGATTCTGTCCAGAGTAGTAGATATAAAGGCCATCTGAATACTACCCAGCCATAAAAATAGAATGAAAATTCCTTATTTCCAACAACATGGATGGACTTCTAGGGCATTATACTAAGTGAAATACATCAGATAAAAGCAAATACTCTATGATATCACCTATACACGGAATCTAAAAAATATAACAAACTATATAACAAAGAATATAAGCAGACCCACAGACAGAGAGAGTAAACTAGTGGTTACCAGTGTATGGAGTGATATTATGGGAGGTGGAGGGATGAAAGGCACAAACAATTGTATGTGGGATAGGCTATAAGGATACAATATGAGCTTTATAGTCAATGGAGTGAGACCTTTAAAAATCATTTAATATTTTTTAAAAAAATAATAAACTAAAAAAGCAGACACAAAAAGTGAAACACATAGGCCTAATAAAATATTCCTATTTCCATTTATTTTTGAAGCTATTAAAGGCAGAGGCTAAATCTGTTCATACAGTGGGAAATATTAACTTTTCCAAGTTATCTGCTGAAATACTGTAGAAAAAAGCAATGCAATTTTCAAATGTTACTTATCTGATGTGTAAAGATTTCTGTATGAATGTAGTCTATGGATGCATGCTAAGTCACTTCAATTATGTCCAACTCTTTGCGACACTATGAACTATATCCTGCCAGGCTCCTCTGTCCATGGGATTCTCCAGGCAAGGATACTGGAGTTAGTTGTCGTGCCCTCCTCCAGGGGATCTTCCCAACCCAGGGATTGAACCAGTGTATACAGTGTTCATCTAATATGAATAGACACAGTGTAAGAATCTGGTATAAGAATTAAGAGAATTCAAACAGACTGACAGATATTTTTCAGTATTTTGCATTTAAGTAAATATATTTCCATTCACTGTGAATTCCTCTTCAGTATAAAGCTTCTCAAAATAGCTCATTCATAAAATACATAGAATGCTTTTCCTCAGACAGAATACACATAAACAAATGAAAACCATATCAGGTTTTGAAAAAATAAATCTCATGGATGTAGCTATCCGGAATTATGTAGGACAATATTCATGTGGATTATTTGTGAATCACTGTTGTTCAGTTGTTCAGTCCTGTCCGACTCTATGTGTCCCCACAGACTGGCCATTGCATCATTGAAGTCATCCAGCCATCTCATCCTCTGACTCCCTCTTCTCCTTCTGCCCTCGATCCTTCCCAGAATCAGGATCTTTTCCAATATGAATCACTAGACAATCATTTTGGGGGGCTTCCCTGGTAACTCTGCAGTAAAGAATCCACCTGCCAAAGTAGGAGTTAAGGGCTTGACCCCCAGGTTGAGAAGATCCCCTGAAGGAAATGACAACCCACTCCAGTATTCTTGCTTAGAAAATCCCATGGACAGAGCAGACTGCCAGGCTATAGTTCTTGGGATCGCAGAAGAGTTGAACATGACTGAGTGACTAAACAGCAACAAGAAAGACAGCCCTTTACAAAAAATGACAATAATAAAGTGGTCTTGGACTTGGCAGATGTGGAACTGTATTCTGGTCTACTTATCACTGAGCCATTGAAAGTCTGAAGGAGCACTGGATACTGGCTTTATTCACTTATTGACATCTTACTGAAGAAAAGACAGCAACGATATTTTTAAGTCAACATAATGCCATCACAATGGACAGGGACGTTGATTCTGCTTTCAGGGTTTCCAAGTATATGAAGAGAAATATGCAAGCATTATGCAAATTTCCATGGAAAAAGGTCTCAAATTTGAGACTGGGATATTAGGTAGGTATTTGTTCTGTCTTGGAAGAAAAGAAGACTTGGAGAGGCATAAACTTAAGACCCCTGTTCCTCCAAAAGGTCTGTGGTGAATCACAAAATGTGTCCTTCAAGGCTTCAAGGTCATAGACAAAAGTCCCTTTCTAAAATGTGTTTATTTGATTCCTTCATTACTCCTGTCACTAACAAGTGTTGCTTTTGTGAAAAAAATAAATTTTTAAAATACACATTTTACTTTAATGTAGACATTATAATGTGAATGAATATAGATATAATTACTCTTTCTACCAGATTTTCTCTCTCCATTTTTGCATTTGTAAGTATGAAAACATTTTGTTATCCTTTATAAAATATATATTTTAATACCAAACTAAGCCCTATACTTTATATGCAAATCAG
Source organism: Odocoileus virginianus (assembly GCF_023699985.2). Classification (NCBI taxonomy): domain Eukaryota; kingdom Metazoa; phylum Chordata; class Mammalia; order Artiodactyla; family Cervidae; genus Odocoileus; species Odocoileus virginianus. Next base: position 63,523,646 of record NC_069684.1, read on the forward strand.
TAAGATTTTCTAATACAAAATATACTGAATTCTTTACATAATCCTTAAAAGAACTTTGATTTTTTTCATCCTTATTCATGAAAATCCATGAATGGAAAATCTTTTTCAGCTTCTACTATTAAAGTATTGGGCTCTGAATGCAATCTAGGTACAAAATATGAAAAAAAAAATGGATATATGAATATTCCAAGTGTGTATTATGCTAAAATAACCATCTGATAACCTAAATATGGATGATATGTAATATGCACTGAAAAGCAACATAAAAGTGCAATTTTTGTCACAAAACAGACACTCATTAGAGTGTACATTCATTTTTACCGAAATACTCAAGGATGTCTAAGCCAAGCCCTGTGAAAGTATGAGGTGCACACAGAGTAAAGAACTGTCAGAGTTTGCAATTATCAAGAATATAAGAAGATTAAATGGCTCAGTTCCTTTCTTTCTTACAAATTCTTATAAACTGAGTTTATCTCCTTGCACAGAATTACCACAGAACAGTATGGACAAACTACAAAGACAAATATAACCAGGTTTTGAAGTTTTTCTTTTGAGCATTATTTTACAAAGTTAAGATGATGATTGTCCCTGCCAAACAGAGTATAAAAATTCAGGAAATAGTTGAATTCAAAGACTTGAATTAAACATATATCAGCATGTCATTAATTGTGCGATTAGTAAAAGTATATTTTGAAGAAATTATAAAGCTATTTATGATTTGGCAAAGTAAATAAGTTCAGTTAATATCAGAAACTAAATATTACTGAAAGGAGTAATCTTTGTCACTGCATGTATCAGAACAACTGTTCTTGCCTCCTACTTGATCTCACTAGGGTCCCAATTTATTATATATGTCTTAAAATGATTTTTAACTATATTTATTATTTCATCTCTATGGTCAAAATGATTTCCCTAAATAACTGTAGGGTGATATTCTTAAATAACTGCACTGATTATGTCATTTTTCTGATCAGGTACTTTAATGGATTCCCAAGAGGCTATAAGAAAAAGCTTAAGTTCACTTGCAAGATCCTACTGTTTTACATAGCTGTGGCATCATTCTACTTTGTTTCTTTATATGGAAGAATAGTGCATCAATGTTTCCCAGGTGGCACATTGGTAAAGAATCTGAGTGCCATTTTAGGAGATGCAAAAGACACAGGTTCGATCCCTGGGTTAGGAAGATCTCCTGCAGAAGGAAATAGTAATCTGCTTCAGTATTATTGCCTGGGAAATCCCATGAACAGAGGGGCCTGGCATGCTACAGTCAATGGGGTAGCAAAGAGTTGGACATGACTGAGCACATAAGCAGGCACACAGGCTTTTATTTTGCTACACAAATTAGATTCTTTTACCCTTGCTGTTTTATAATGTTTTTCATGATTTTTAAAATCAAGAGAATTAAGATTAACAGCAAACCTTATTAACATTTAATAACAATATTTAAAATTCTTGAATTTTCACAGTTAATTCAATCAACTCCCCAAAGACTTATATTCCAATCATTTTCAAATTTAGCTATAAAAAATAAGACTGCATTTATCATTTCTGTATATATATTCATCTAAAAATATATCATTATTTTAAAAGCATCAATTCTTTGGCGCAACTCCACTACTTTGGCCACCTGATGCAGAGAGCTGACTCATTTGAAAAGACCCTGATGCTGGGAAAGATTGAGGACAGGAGGAGAAGGGGACGACAGAGGATGAGATGGTTGGATAGCATCACTGACTCAATGGACATGGGTTTGGATGGACTCCAGGAGTTGGTGATGGACAGGGAGGCCTGGCGTGCTGTGGTTCATGGGGTCGCAAAGAGTCGGACATGACTGAGCGACTGAACTGAACTGAACTGAAATAATCTTTTCCCATCAATTTTTAAAAGTTGAAGTATAGTTGATTTACAATGTTGTGTTAGTTACTGCTGTACACCAAAGTGACCCAGTTATACACATATATACATTTTTCTTTTTAAAATAAATAAATAAATAAATAAATAAATAAATAAAAAATAAAAAAAATAAAAATATATCATTATTTTAAAAACCATTGCCTAATTGTTTTTAAAACAAGTCCTAACACTTTATTACTCATTAACCATGTAGGTCCATTCTTTCTACCATTATTATCACCAAATATCATCTCCTTCTTTGTTCTTCCATCTCTGATAGTCAAAAATAACATTTTAATCCTTTGCATGTCTTAAGAAATAGTAGGATTAAATATTTATTCCTGGACTAGTATTTGAAGTTTTATTCTGTGAGTTTCACTTATATATCTTTTACACATTTATTTGTAATTCATTGTCTTTTCAATTTCTAGAGATGAGAGATACTGAATAATAAAATGAACAAGTAGAGTATTGTAGTCTGCTCAAATATATTTCAGAGTTCAATTCTGAGCACTACTTCTTACTAACTGTGGCTGTGGTCTGGGTTCTCAATTATACAATTACAGTAAAATTAGGAACTATCTGAGGTGTGTTGCATTAGCATTGAATAGAGAATAAACTTTAAAATGTTTAGAAATTTCCTCAGTTCAGTTCAGTCGCTCAGCCGTGTCTGACTCTTTGGACCCCATGAACCGCAGCACACCAGACCTCCCTGTCCATCACCAACTGCCGTGTTTACCCAAAGTTTACCCGAGTTTACCCAAACGCATGTCCATTGAGTTGGTGATGCCATCCAACCATCTCGTCCTCTGTTGTCCTGTTCTCCTCCTGCCCTCAATATTTCCCTACATCAGGGTCTTTTCAAATGAGTCAGCTCTTCCCATCAGGTAGCCAAAGTATTGGAGTTGCAGCTTCAACATCAGTCCTTCCAGTGAACACCAGGACTGATCTCCTTTAGGATGGACTGGTTGGACCTCCTTGCAGTTCAAGGGACTCTCAAGAGTCTTCTCCAACACCACAGTTCAAAAGCATCAATTCTTCAGCATTCAGCTTTCTTTATAGTCCAACTCTTACATCCATACATGACCACTGGGAAAACCATACGCTTCACTAGACAGACCTTTGTGGACAAAGCAATGTCTCTGCTTTTTAATATGCTGTCTAGGTTGGTCATAACTTCCCTTTCAAGAAGTAAGTGTCTTTTAATTTCATGGCTGCAATCACCATCTGCAGTGATTTTGGAGCCCAGAAAAATAAAGTCAGCCACTCTTTCCCCATCCATTTGCCATTAAGTGATGGGATTGGATGTCATGATCTTAGTTTCCTGAATGTTGAGCTTTAAACCAACTTTTTCACTTTCCTCTTTCACTTTCATCAAGAGGCTCTTTAATTCTTCTTCACTTTCTGCCATAATGGTGGTGTTATCTGCCTATCTGAGGTTATTGATATTTCTCCTGGCGTTATTGTTGCTCTATTTTCTGTCATATGTCTTGTAAATACATTTCCCCAATCTCTCTTATTAAACGTGTGTGTGTGTGCTTCTGTCTACAAACACAAACACATGAACACTCACATTATTTTCAAAATCTTTTTATCATTCAGTTTTTATTGCAACTTTTTATACACAAATTCACATCTTTTTGCCCTTGTTCCAAATTGGGAAAGGAGTACATCAAGGCTGTACATTTTCACCCTGCTTATTTTACTTCTATGTAGAGTACATCATGAAAAAATGCAGGGCTGGATGAAGCACAAGCTAAATCAAGACTGCTGGGAGAAATATCAATAAACTCAGATATGCAAATGAAACCACCCTTATGGCAGAAAGTGAAGAGGAAAAGAACTAAAGAGCCTCTTGATGAAAGTGAAAGAGGAGAGTGGAAAAGCTGGCTTAAAGCTCAACATTCAGGAAACTAAGATCATGACATCCAATCCCATCACTCCATAGCAAACATATGGAGAAACAAAGGAAACAGTGACAGATTTTATTTTCTTGGGCTCCAAAATCACTACAGATAATGACTGCAGCCATTAAATTAAAAGACACTTGCCCCTTGAAAGAAAAGCTATGACCAACCTAGACAGCATATTAAAAAAGCAGAGACATTAGCTTGCCAACAAAGATCTGTCCAGTCAAACCTACGGTTTTACCAGTAGTCATGTATGGATGTGAGAGTTGGACTATAAAGAAAGCTGAGTGACAAAGAACTGATGCTTTTGAACTGTGGTGCTGGAGAAGACTGTTGAGAGTCCCTTGGACTGCAAGGATATCCAACCAGTCCATCCTAAAGGAGATCAGTCTTGAATGTTCACTGGAAGGACTGATGCTGAAGCTAAAACTCCAATACTTTGGCCACCTGATGGGAAGAACTGACTCATTGGAAAAGACACTGATGCTGGGAAAGATTGAAGGTGGGAGGAGAAGGGGATGACAGAGGATGAGATGGTTGGATGTCATTACCGACCCAATGGATATGATTTTGAGCAAGCTCTGGGAGCTGGTGATGGACAGGGAGGCATGGCATGCTGCAATCCATGGGGTCACAAAGAGTCGGACAGGACTGAGTGACTGAACTGAACCAAACTTGCTCTTATCTCCTCATTCACCAATATATATATTTATTCTCATTAATGTAGTTATTATTGCACTTGGAATGTAAAATTATATTGCTATTACATGTTTACATGTATGCATGTAATCTAGAAAATAAAAAGATTGATGTCTTGTTTAACTGTCTCTCTGCTACTTCTTGACAATGCCCTTATATAACTTTGGATAGTTTTCTTTCTCTAATGTCAGAACTACTTTTGCAAGTCTTCATTTTTTATAAGGTTCTCCATCATCTTACCCCTGGTCTTTCATAGAAAATACTGAGACTATCAGTCACTTCTTTGGAAAGTTATATTGGTCCTATGATAACTCATACTGTTCTGTACTATTCATACACCTTTTCTTCACTCTTAATTTTTATTAGTTTTCTTTTTTCTTTTATGATAGGTACTCTTTTTATATTATTTTTTATTGAAGTTTAATTTTACAATGCTTCAGGTACACAGCAAAGTGATTCAGTTTATATATATATATATACTTTTTCAGAGTCTTTTCCAAAATTCATTCAGTTCAGTCACTCAGTCATGTCCAACTCTTTGTGACCCCATGGACCTCAGCACACCAGGCTTCCCTGTCCATCAACAATTTGCAAAGCTGTTCAAACTCATGTCCACTGAGTTGGTGATGCCATCCAACCATCTCATCCTCCATCGTCCCCTTCTCCACCTGTCTTCAATCTTTCCCAACATCAGGGTCTTTTCCAATGAGTCAGTTCATCCCATCATGTGGCCAAAGTATTGGAGTTTTAGCTTTAGCATCAGTCCTTCCAATGAATATTCAGAACTGATTTCCTTTAGAACTGACTGATTTGATCTCCTTGCAGTCCAAGGGACTCTCAAGAGTATTCTCCAACACCACATTTCAAAAGCATCAATTCTTTGGTGCTCACATTTACTTATTATAGCCCAACTCACATCTATATATGACTACTGGAAAAACCATAGCTTTGACTAGACAGACCTTTGTTGGCCAAGTAATGTCTCTGTTTTTTTTAATATGCTGTCTAGGTTGGTCTTAGCTTTTCTTCCAAGAAGCAAGTGTCTTTTAGCTCATGGCTGCAGTCACCATCTGCAGTGATTTTGGAGCCAAAAAATAAAATAAAGTCTGTCACTACTTCCACTGTTTCCCCACCTATTTGCCATGAAGTGATGGGATCAGATTCCATGATCTTAGTTTTCTGAATGTTGAGTTTTAAGCCAATTTTTCACTCTCCTCTTTCACTTTGATTAAAAGGCTCTTTAGTTCTTCTTCATTTTCTTCCATAATGGTGGTATCATCTGCATATCTGACATTATTGGTATTTCTCCTGGCAATCTTGATTCCAGCTTGTGCTTCTTCCAACACGGCATTTTTCATGATGTACTGTGCTGCTGCTGCTAAGTCGCTTCAGTCATGTCCGACCCTGTGCGACCCCATAGATGGCAGCCACCAGGCTCCTCCGTCCCTGGGATTCTCCAGGCAAGAACACTGGAGTGGGTTGCCATTTCCTTCTCCAATGTATGAAAGTGAAAAATGAAAGTGAAGTCGCTCAGTCTTGTCTGACTCTCAGCGACCCCACAGACTGCAGCCTACCAGGCTCCTCTGTCCATGGGATTTTCCAGGCAAGAGTACTGGAGTTGGGTGCCATTGCCGCCTCCATGATGTACTCTACATATATGTTAAATAAGCAGGGTGACAGGATACAGACTTGACATACTCCTTTCCCCATTTAGAACCAATCTGTTGTTCCATGTCCAGTTCTAACAGTTGCTTCCTGACATGCATACAGATTTCTCAGCAAGTAGGTCAGGTAGTCTGGTATTCCCATTTCTTTCAGAATTTTCCACAGTTTGTTGTGATCCATACAGTCAAATGCTTTGGCATAGTCAATAATGCAGAAGTAGATCTTTGTCTGTAACTCTTGCTTTTTCCATGATCCAGTGGATGTTGGCCATTTGATCTCCGGTTCCCCTGCCTTTTCAAAATCCAGCTTGAACATCTGGAATTTCACAGTTCATGTACTGTTTAAGCCCAGCTTGGAGAATTTTAAGCATTACTTTATTAGCATTTGAGATGAGTGCAATTTTGTGGTAGTTTAAACATTCTTTGATATTGCCTTTATTTGGGACTGGAATGAAAATTGACCTTTTCCAGTCTTGTTACTACTGCTGAGTTTTCCACATTTGCTGGCATATTTAGTGTAGCACTTTAACAGCCTCATATTTTAGGATTTTAAATAACTTAACTGGTATTGGATCACCTCCACTAGCTTTGTACATTGTGATGCTTCCTAAGGTCCACTTGACTTCGCCTTCCAGGATGTCTGGCTCTAGCTGAATGATCACAGTACTGTGTTTATCTGGGTCATGAAGATCTCTTTCTGTATAGTTCTTCTGTGTATTCTTGCCACCTCTTCTTAATATCTTCTGCTTCTGTTAGGTTCATACCATTTCTGTCCTTTATTGTACCCATTTAGGTTATTACATTTTCCATTATAGTTTATTACAAATTGAAACACATTTCAACTGTCCTCTAAAAGATCTGTTTCCTAAGGAAAAAAATATACATTTTATATATTATCTCATGTGGGTGGTCTTTGCTTAGTCACTCAGTTGTGTCAACTCTCTGAGACCCCATGAACAGGTTGCCATGCCCTCTTCCAGGGGATCTTTCCAACCCAGGGATTGAACCCAGGTTTCTCTCATTGAAGGTAGATTCTGTATCATCTGAACCACCAGGCAAAACCAAGAACATTGGAGTGGGCAGCCTGTCCCTTCTTCAGGGGACCTTCCCAACCCAGGAATAGAACCGGGGTCTCCTTCTTTGCAGGCAGATATTATCTTGTACTGCTTTATATATTTTGGTGTTCACTGGTGGCTCAGCAATAAAGAATTAGCCTGTGAGGCAGGAGACAAGTGTTCAATCCCTGTGTGGGGAAGATCCCCTGGAGGAGGGCATGGCAACCTACTCCAGTATTCTTGCCTGGAAAATCTCATGCACAGAGGAACCTGGTGGGCTACTGTCTATGAAGTTGCAAAGAGTGGGACACAACTGAAGCAACAGCATGCACATGCTTTATATATTATCTTAGGACTTTGTTCAACGATGAATCACATTTCATCTTTATCTTTAATCCCCTTCCCTTCTCTCATTTTATATTTATGTTCAAGTTTTTCTTGTATTAAAAGAAAACTTCACATAAAATTTTAATCACTTTCTAACTTTCATTTTATTCATTTCCTGATTGAACACAATGAATGAGGAATCTGAATTTACTGCTTTAACTAAGTATTTTTATTTTGCATCTATTTATATGTCATTTTTGTTCTTCATTCAAGTGGTATTTTTTGTTGAGGTTAAAAATATCCCTTTAAATTAATTCATAAATTCCCTGAGATCAAGAAGTTTATCCTACTATCTTCTTACTCCAAACAACCAAGTTGAAGTATTCCCCTGCCAATGAAGGGACACAGGAGACATGAGTTCATATACTGAATTGGGAAGATCCCCTGGAGGAGGACATGGCAACCCCCTCCAGTATTCTTGTCAGGATGATTCCATGGACAGAAGAGATTAGCAGGCTGTAGTCCATTGGGTCTCACAAAGTTGGACAAAACTGAGCAACTGAGCAGCAGCAGCATGTATGTGAAAGTGTTAGTCACTCAGACATATCTGACTGTTTGCAAGCCCATGACTGTAACCCATCAGGCTTCTCTGTCCATGAAAGTCTCCAGGCAAGAATACTGGAGTGGGTTGCCATGCCCTCCTCCAGTGGATCTTCCCAAGGATCAAATCTGTGTCTCCTGCATTGCAGGCAGATTGTTTACCATCTTAGCCACCAGGAAAGGCTAAGTAATGTGTATATATATATATATATATATATATATATATATATATACACATATACATATATGTGTATATATATATATATATATTCACTTATGCTACCACAGAGGTATTGGACATAAATAATTTTACATTTCCTTTATATGTTGCTTATTCAAATTCATTCAGCTATTTTTACAATTCAACCTATGTCAAAAGACAATGTTTTCAGATTGGTAAGTAGATTTATCTTTAATTATAGAAGAAATGTTAAAAGTACTGATATCTTAAATGATCAAGTTAGTAAAACATAGAACATTATTTTCTCAATGAAACCTCCTCCAACTCCTTCAAGTTACTGTTTTTCTCTATTAGTTCCACACTTGAGCGTGATATGGGAACCAACTGAGATCAAAATCTGAAGGCAGTGAATCTGACCAGAAACTTTTGATCTCTACTTCTCTTGCTGTGTCTCAGAATTTTTCTCAACTGGATTTTCCAGCCAGCCATCATTGATTGATCAAAATAAACCCTCATCCTAACACAGACAGTAAGCTCCTTGAAAGTGGTCATAGTGATGTTTTATGGATCTGATTCTAAAGACAAGGACAAGAAAAGAAAAATAAGCACATTGGACTTCATCCCACTAAAAATCTTACGCACAGCCAAAAACAAAACAAAACAAAAATCAATAAAAGTCAACCTACTGAATAGGAGAAGATGTTTCTAAACCATATATCCCATTAAGAGCTATAATAATATAAAGTACTCATATAGCTTAAGGACAAAAAAAAAAAAAAAAAAAAAAAAACCAAATTTAAAAATGGGCAGAGGATATGAATAGACTTATTTCCAAAGAAGATATTCATCTGGTCATTAGGAATAATAAATGATGCACAACATCATAATCACCAAGGATATACCAACCAAAACCACAGGGGCATTATATCACAGCTGACAGAATTGCTATTCAGTCACTCAGTCCTATGTCTGAGTCTTTGTGACCGCATAAATGCTGACAAGAATCGCTAGTATCAAAAAGACAAGAAACAGCAGATGTTGTTTAGGATGCAGAGAAAAGGGGACACTCATGCTCTGTTGGTGGGAATATAAACTTCCATACTCTCTTAAAAAAAAAAAAAAGAAAAGAACTATCATATGATCTAGCAATTCTACCTGTAGGTATCTATGTGAAGAAAACGAAAACATGTTTTGAAGAAGATCTATGTACCCCTGATGGCCACTACAGTGTTATTTTTACAATAGACAAGATATGGGGAAAAAATGGTGCCTATTGATGGATGAACAAAGGAGATGTGGTGTATACAAATACAACGAACTACTACTCAACCCATTAAAAAGAGAGAAATCTTACTATTTGCAGAAACATGGATGGACCTTGAGAGTATTATGCTAAGTGAAATAAGTCAGACATAGAAAGACAATTACTATATGATTTTACTTGTATGCAGAATCTAAAAAGTAAAACAAAATAAAACCCATACTCATAGAAAGAGTACAAGTTGATGGTTGGGTCAGGAGGCAAAATGCGTGAACAAGATCAAGAGGAATGAAGTTCTAGCTATAAATTAAATAAGCCATGGGATGTAATGTACAGCATGGGGTAGTAGTCAGTAATATATTAACTTTGTATGGTGACAGATGGTAACTAAACTTATTGTAGTGATCATTTCATAATGTATATAATTTTGAATCACTATGTTGGGCACATGAAACTAAAATAAATTGAGGTAAATATACTTCATATAATGTATTAAAAGGAATACTCTCTATTATTTTAGACATCTTGCCTTATTACTGATGCTTTATGGGTTTCAACTCTAAAACTTTGAAAAACAGAAAAGCTTGCCAACCATCTCATAGTAATTCCATGATTAATTTCCACTACACATTTACTAAAACTCCTTTCAGTGCCCAAGTACTCTTTTCTTACTGATTCTTTTTGTGTAATACTAATTTTAAAGTACTCTCCATTTTGTCACACAGGTCATCACTTTTTTTTTTTTTTCAATTTAATCACACATAGGTAGCATATGTTTCATTAGGCTACTTTCTTTCTTTAGATAGATGTGAATTGTGTTTTGGTAAGAAAAGTTTTTAAGATTGCTCATTTGGAATGAAATGACATAAAAAACTGCATTCTTCATGTGTGTGTAATAGCATTCAGGGCTTTCAGGTACAAAGATTAGCTTTTTATGTCTTGAATGAGACCACCTATACTTTAAGGTTAATTACTTACTGACAAAAAGTACTGTACCCCTTACAAGAGTACTTTTAAGAGCTGTAAAATTGAAAAATGAGTCAGAGAATCTTTCAGTTCATCAGTCTGATAAGGATGTAGTCTTTCATATATGTCATCTCTTACTGACTTGGTTAATACCTTTGATTTAGAGCTTCCAAACGTAATAATCACATCTTTGAAAGGATTAATCTGTAAGCCTCTTTGCCTGATATGTACTGTGTTAAAAATCACAAATCTCTGACTTTTCTCTCACTTGACCCATTTTTTTAACAGAGTATACGCTTTATACTACACTTTCTATTTAATCAAATACAGTACAAATCTTCCACAAGAATTAAGGCACTTTGCATTAATGGAAAAAGAATATGTATGTACACAGAATCATAGTTAAATATTTTTGAGTGTGTTTTTATTTAGCATTTAGCTGAATACACATAATAATATTTTGCTATATTTGAAACCTTCCTGTTTTCCTACAAAATAGAGGGAAAATACTTGATTATCAATCTTCCAAATAACTAAAATTTCTCCTTAATTCCTTATATATATTTAGCTAAGAAACAAGATTCAAACATGATTTAAATATGCAAACACAAACTTGATTGACTCAATATCAATGAATTATTTCAATAAAGAAAACCTTTTAATAGTCATGTATATTTCTAAGTTATTTAAAAAGAGCTATAGACCATGTGGGGAAAATATGCATTCAGCATTATTAGAATTTTCATCTTTAAATAAATAGCAGATCATTGAAACAAATTTGTTACTCTCTGTATGACTATCTATATGACATACAACAAAAGTTCTCTGCACAATTCCCACTACTGAAGAAGGGAGAAAATCAAGTATAATGCAATCTAAATGCATTCCATGTAAACATTAGCAAATAATGTTTTATCATGTATTAGATTAACTGGTGACATTTATGAATACATAAATTTTCTCCAAAATGCTTCTTCAATTTTTATAAAATTATTTCTATTAAAATGAAAATGAAATTTAGCACAACACTTTCATTGTTTACAGATTCTAAATTATAAAATATATGTCTACCCATAGATGCTTTCACTTAGATAAAATTTTAAATTATTAAGAAAATGAAATCAACTTTGAGTCTTTCTAGGAAAATCAATTATTAAGTTATTTTAATGCATAATCAAGATTCATGTACTTTTTAGCAGAAAGTTTCTATCAACATATTGAAAGAAAGGTAAATATTGGGTTTCCAAAGGATGTTTCTGTAACATCTTACAGAAAAACCAAACAATCCTTTTGGCCAACCCAATACTTTTCAAAGGCAACTGTGTTGTTTCACTATAAGTTCTGTATTTTTTATTTAAACATTATAATTGAAAATGAAGAAGGAATATTATTTATGATAATGTATAATCCTAGATTAGATAGGGCTCTTCTACTCTAAATTGCAGAAAAACAACTAAAATTAAATTTTCCAAAAGAAAATAAATTGATTGGTTTGTAAAATGCTGGGAAAGATTGAAGTCAGGGAGAGAAGGGGACAACAGTGGATGAGATGGTTGGATGGAATCACTGACTCAAAAGACATGAGTTTGAGCAAACTCTGGGAGTTGGTGGACAGGGAAGCCTGGTGTGCTGCAGTCCATGGGGTCGCAAAGAGTCAGACGTGACTGATCAACTGAACAACGATGAATCTTATGCTAAGAAATGTATGTCCATGTCTCTTGCCTATTTTATTATTTTTTTCAGTTCAGTTCATTTCAGTTGCTCAGTCATGTCCGACTCTTTGTGACCCCGTGAACTGCAGCACGCCAGGCCTTCCTGTCCATCACCAATTCCCGGAGTCCACCCAAACCCATGTTCATTGAGTCGGTGATACCATCCAACCATCTCATCCTCTGTCGTCCCCTTCTACTCCTGCCCTCAATCCTTCCCAGCATCAGGGTCTTTTCCAATGAGTCAGCTCTTGGTGACCAAAGTATTGGAGTTTCAGCTTCAGCATCAGTGCTTCCAATGAACACCCAGGACTGATCTCCTTTAGGATGGACTGCTTGGATCTCCTTGCAGTCCAAGGGACTCTCAAGAGTCTTCTCCAACACCACAGTTCAAAAGCATCCATTTTTTGGCACTCAGCTTTCTTTGTGGTCCAACTCTCACATCCACACATGACTACTGGAAAAATATTTTTTCCATATTTTTTTTCCAAATTTTTTTTCACATCCATACATGACTACTGCTATTTTTTACTTACCGGTAATTGATTTCAAGAAGTCACTTACACACTCTGGATCCTAGTGTTTTGCCACATATATGTATGTAGTTATATCTATAATGTATGTATAGTATATTGTATATAATCTTATATAATTATATATATATGATTCTGTATATTTTTATACAGTTTTGTATATAATTATGTATATAATTTTGAAACACTGTTTATTTAAATCTTATAATTTATGCTTTTTGTGTCCTAAGAAATTTCTGTTTATTTCAATTTCACAAAGATATTCTCCCATGTCTCTTTTTAGTGTATTTCTTATACACATATTTTTATTTTTTATCTCAAATTCATCTTCTCAGGCAGTATAGGATTAGCACTGTAGTTAGTGTTTTATTATACATATATTCAGTCTATCCAAGAATATATGTTGAGAATTCCCTCCTTTACTTTATAAAATGTTTTGGCACCTTTGCCAAATTTATATTGAAAATGTCCAGGGGTTCTGTTGCTGAACCCCTTAATTGTTTCACTGTTCTGTATCACTATCCACTCTTTGTGATAACTTTGACTTTCAGAAATATATTAGTGTCATATACATTTAAAATAATAAAGTTAAATCAACAAGGATGAAGGAAATCTATGAGTGAATATAAATAGAAGATTTAAAATAATATATTTCAGATATAATTCACATTGTATTTCAAATTTGTTAAACAAATTTTCCAAGCTATAATAGAAGTGTGTATATTAGATCTTTAGAAAAAACAAAATCACCCCATTGCCTAAAATTGAGTTATGATAGACTATTTAACATTTTGTACAGTTCTTCTGTGTATTCTTGCCACCTCTTCTTAATATCTTCTGCTTCTGTTAGGTCCATACCATTTCTGTCCTTTATTGAGCCCATTTTTGCATGAAATGTTCCCTTGGTATCTCTAATTTTCTTGAAGAGATCTCTAGTCTTTCCCATTTTGTTGTTTTCCTCTATTTCTTTGCATTGATCGCTGAGGAAGGCTTTCTTATCTCTCCTGGCTATTCTTTGGAACTCTGCATTCAAAGCATCACTATCGAACAAAGCTAGTGGAGGTGATGGAATTCCAGTTGAGCTATTTCAAATCCTGAAAGACGATGCTGTGAAAGTGCTGCATTCAATATGCCAGCAAATTTGGAAAACTCAGCAGCGGCCACAGGACTGGGAAATATCCGTTTTCATGCCAATCCCTAAGAAAGGCAATCCCAAAGAATGCTCAAACTACCACACAATTACACTCATCTCACACTCTAGTAAGGTAATGCTCAAAATTCTCCAAGCCAGGCTTCAGCAATACATGAACCGAGAACTTCCAGATGTTCAAGGTGGTTTTAGAAAAGGCAGAGGAACCAGAGATCAAATTGCCAATATCCGCTGAATCATCAAAAAAGCAAGAGAGTTTCAGAAAAACATCTATTTCTGCTTTATTGACTATGCCAAAGCCTTCGACTGTGTGGAACACAATAAACTGTGGAAAATTCTGAAGGAGATGGGAATACCAAAACACCTGACCTGCCTCTTGAGAAACCTGTATACTGGTCAGGAAGCAACATTTAGAACTGGACATGGGACAACAGACTGGTTCCAAATAGGAAAAGGAGTACATCAAGGCTGTATATTGTCACCCTGCTTATTTAACTTCTATGCAGAGTACAACATGAGAAATGCTGGGCTGGAAGAAGCACAAGCTGGAATCAAAATTTCCGGGAGAAATACCAATAACCTCAGATATGCAGATGACACCACCCTTATGGCAGAAAGTGAAGAGGAACTAAAAAGTCTCTTGATGAAAGTGAAAGAGGAGAGTGAAAAAGCTGGCTTAAAGCTTAACATTCAGAAAGCTAAGATCATGGCATCTGGTCCCATCACCTCATGGGAAATAGATGAGGAGACAATGGAAACAGTGTCAGACTTTATTTTTTTGGGCTCCCAAATCACTGCAGATGGTGACTGCAGCCATGAAATTAAAAGAGGCTTACTCCTTGGAAGGAAAGTGATGACCAACCTAGATAGCATATTAAAAAGCAGAGACATTACTTTGCCGACAAAGGTCTGTCTGGTCAAGGCTATGGTTTTTCCAGTGGTCATGTATGGATGTGAGAGTTGGACTGTGAAGAAAGCTGAGCACAAAAAAATTGATGCTTTTGAACAATGGTGTTGGAGAAGACTCTTGAGAGTCCCTTGGACTGCAAGGAGATCCAACCAGTCCATCCAGAATGAGATAAGTCTTGAGTGTTCATTGGCAGGACTGATGCTAAAGTGAAACTCCAATACTTTGGCCACCTGATGTGAAGAGTTGACTCCTTAGAAAAGACCCCGATGGTGGGAGGGATTTGGGGCAGGAGGAGAAGGGGACGACAGAGGATGAGATGGCTGGATGGCATCACTGACTGGATGGGCATGAGTTTGAGTAAACTCCATGAGTTTGTGATGGACAGGAAGGGCTGGCATGCTGCAATTCATGGGGTTGCAAAGAGTCAGACACGACTGAGCGACTGAACTGACTGATTTAACATTTTAAATATTACAAAGCATTCCATTTTGCTTTAATATTGCTCTTGGTTTTTCTTTGTCTCAAGGGAATATATGTCTCTGTGTTGTGAAGAAAACTTTTATATTCAAAAACAATTATGCATTTTCTCAGGCTTTTGCACTATGGCTTGACCCCCGGGAATTACTTCATACTTGAGAGGTAACCCAGTTTCCCTAGCTTCATGGCAGACACTGGAGTATTATAAGGTTCTACTTTCAGAGTAAACATTAAATTACTTTTTGCACTAGTATTTCAAATGTACATTTTTAGTATCATTATTTTACATGAAAAATAATTTTCCTATTTAGAGTATTGTTTTAATGAAGTAAGAAATAACTTAGCATCTACATTAATGAAGCATTTAAATATATGGCTTTTATTCAAGGAACCATAGGAAAAACGCAATGCCATCAAAAGGTATTTCTAGGAAAAAAAGAAATATCACATATCCTAGCCTGACAAGCCATAAATGGAAGTATAAGAGAAATGCTATCATTCGTAACAGTCTCTATAGACAGTGGAGAATAATTCCTATTAGGAATGGATGAGGCCTGGTATGCTGCGGTCCATAGTCAGCTACAACGGAGCAACTGAACAACAATGCACTCCAATGAGGTTCAGCATGTCCTGATCATAAAATCACGCTGACTGTCAATCACAAACTCGAGGGGTTACATAGTATTATTTCTAGAGCAGTGCTATTTTCAAGAGAAAAAAAAAAAAAAAGGAAGGCATCCTCTATCTCTAGGTGATATTGCAGCTACTCTAAACATCTTCTGGTCATTTCCTACCACTTAATACCAAATCACATCCACGAAAATTGCATGTCTATAATGTCCAAGTAAAAACTGTGTTATGTGAAAACACAAAATAAAGAGTTTTAATAGATTAAAGAAGTGATTCTAAAGAGCTATTTTTAAAAGTCTTAAGGTCTTTAAATACTAATTTTGTCCCTCTTCCCCAATATTTTCTCTGCACTTTTTTATCAGTTTGAAGCATAAACAAATTCCAAATGAAAATTAGATTTTCTATAGTCCAAGCTTTTTGTTTGCTTTCAAAACATGCCAAGAATTAAAACAAGAGGTTTTAAAGGGAAGAATAGGAGTTCATGGCTTAAAAAAATCAGGACAGTGGGGAAAAAGATGACCCTTTCCTCAAAGGACTAGACAGTATTCATGGATTAGAAGTAAGAAAAAAAAATTGAGGCTTTGAATTTGAAGAATGTCAGAGGCTCGAGAATAAGACTTCTGATTTGGGAAGATCATCATGAGAGAAAGGAATCAGTCAGTATTTATCTGTTAGGGCTGCCACAACCAAGGACCACAGTCCATGGTTTTCTTGCTATCGCCTGCATCCCAAAGTCCTCTGGTCAACCTGTCCTCTCATTAACCTGCTCAATTGCTCACCTGTGTCTGACTGTTTACAACCCCATGGACTGTAGCCTGCCAGGCTACTCTGTCCAGGGAATCCTCCAGGCAAGAATACTGGAATGGGTTGCCCTTTCCTTCTCAAGAGGATCTTCCTGACTCAGGTTCAAACTCATGTCTCCTGCACTGGCAGGTGGGTTCTTTACCACTGAGTCACCTTATTAATAGCCTCCTTATTAATAGTCTAAGACTATGGGAGACTCTAAGAAGCAAACTCTTGAAAACAATTTTCTCAAAATAAAGTGTCATTGTGAAAGGACAGGCTCCATTTCTGGTACTGAACATGACAAAATGGTGTAAAAATAGTCTTTATTGAATTATAAGTAAATAATTTCCACAGTTTTTCTATTTGAAGAAATGTATATTTTTTTAAACTTCATATTTCTGGGTTTTAAGTTCTAGCTTAAATGGTTAGGAACCACTGCTTTCAGACAATCTATCTGAATATAAAGAGGCTAATGTCATTTGGTGATAGGGGCATATGCTTTTGATGTCAATTACACATTACATCACTTTACTGGAGAGCTCTCAGTTTAATGCATTTCTTTAGACTGTAAAACTGATGATACTAGAGATTAAATGTCTCTTATCTTGAGACTGGGTGATTGTTAGTGTCCATCAAAACATTTCTCTTTGTAAGCCGTAATGAATCTGGTCCTATGCCTTAGTACTGTGGCCATTAGCCAATTACTGAACCCCAATCCTCTTCTCTTACCCATTTACTTTAACACCAATCAGTTTAGTATTATTAACTGTCTACCTTGCAACTAGAGTTTGAGATATGCTCAATTTACCATAAATTGCACATTACCACTTGCCCTGAGGTACATAAAAGAGAACTGCTGAAAAGCAAAATCCTCTTGTACTTAAATCTTCCAGACACCAACAGAATTCCTAAAAATAGGCTACTTAAATTCTAATTGTATATTTGCAGTCTGTAGTACTACTCCTATTCTGTGTGAGAGTTATGTCCATTCCTGTGACATAGAAATGAAGAAAAACAGAAGAAGCTGCTTCATTTCTGAAATACAGAATTACAAACAAGGTAGGGATGATCCCTGTCCTAGGGATAATGCTGACATTTATTTCATCTGACACAGCTAACTTCACAGAAATTTCTTATAATAGAAAACTATATGAAGACAAACCCTGTTTGGCATGTGCAATTTTGAGGTATATTAAGATGGTCATTGGTATCATCACAATTCCTCTTCTTGTGTCCTTTCCCGAACCATAGATATTCTTAATTAAAACCAATATGAAAATATTACATACATTTTTAAAAGCTATAAAAATTATACCATTTAATCAAAAGTATGCTTGTTTTTCATGTATATACTCTTTTTAATTTGGTCATTTTAAATTTAAGTTACAGGCAATTTATCATAGTGTATATAATAACATATTAATGGCCTTTAGTACTTCTCAGTATCAATAGCAATACTAATTTAGTTTACACTTACTATATGAAAGTGTTACTGTGCTAAGTGTTTTAGACTTGTAATGCTAGCCAATCTTAATTCTATGAGATGGCTCTCATCATTAACAAATGAGTCATGAGAAAACTAATTCTGACTTACACAACAAGACCATGGCGAAGTTGATGACTATTGCAAATTCTGTCAGACATGAGAAGCCTTTTACCTAACTGTGACTTTTGGTAGCAAATTTCTGTTAACCTTATCTTCTTTTCTTTTTTCATTCCCAAATTTTGTAATACGGCATACATCAGTTAGTTGTATAATTCACTAGTATTTTTAAAACGGTATTTGTGGAGACAATTTAATGAACAATAAACTTCAAATTAAACTGATCATAAGAAATTTTTATAGTTCTGTTAAATATAAGATTAATCAAATATTCGGCAAGAGAAGCTTAAACTTTCTGTGAAAAATTTAAACCTTATAGGTAAAGCAGTATTCCTCCTTGACCTTTGCAATTCCAGTCCTCAGATGTAACTACTGCTATGAATTCGACTTAGCCGTGTATATATTTTTGTTTTGTCTATATTCCTAGACCACTCAGATTACAATGAAATAGGTGGACTTGTATATATTTGTTTTGCCTCAGGGATTTTTTTCTATAAGACCAACAGCAAAGTTTACTATGACTGTCATTTCTAAAAGCCAGTCCTATTAAAAAGAGCCAGAGTTTATAGAAATAAGATCATATATCAGGTCTAGGGCAGGACATCTACATAAGATACTTTTAGAATATTTCACTGTGAAAGAAAATTATCAAAACTTTCACCTCATGTGAAAAGACTCAGGAGTCAACTTGAAGAGGCTCCCATCAGTCAAAGATGAAAATTTTAGAGCATCCAGAAGAGGTACTAACTGCATTTTATTCAAAAGTATCACATATATTTAAATCCTTGTTTTAATAATAATAATAATAATAAAGAAAGGATTTCATTGGTCACTTTGAGGAATGTTAAAAAATAAAATACTATTTTGCAAACAGTAGGAAAAGGGAAAAAATAAAACATTTATACCTGCCGCTTCCCCAATTGTCTATAACTGAGCTAAAGGCAAATAGAAGTTTGTATTTACAGAACATTTCCATATAATAATAGAAGT
The DNA here is from genome assembly GCF_023699985.2 of Odocoileus virginianus. NCBI lineage: Eukaryota > Metazoa > Chordata > Mammalia > Artiodactyla > Cervidae > Odocoileus > Odocoileus virginianus. The sequence continues at coordinate 63,542,990 of NC_069684.1, forward strand.
AAGAATGCTATTACAGCTCCATTTTTCTAAACCTAATGACTTAATTAATCCAGACAATGGTCACCAAAGGCTAATAATATTACAAAAAGTAAACATACACAGATTACATATCACTCCCACAATGGAAGTTTGCAATATAACCTAGGAAGTAAATTTACTAAATAAAGGGAGTCAATATGAAGCATATCAAGCCTCTAGAATAGGGATGCACAATAAAAATTTTTGTGTACCAGGAAATATTCTGTATGTGCACTATCCACTAGAGAAACCATTAGTCACATAAGGCTACTAAATAGATGAGCACAGCTAGTGTAACGGAGAACCTGTAATTTTAATTGTAAACGGTGAAAGAGAAGAGCTGGCTTAAAACTCAGCAGTCAAAAGACTAAGATTGTGGCATCTGGTCCTATCATTTCATGGCAAATAGATGCGGAAAATGTGGAAACAGTATCAGATTTCATTTTCTTGAGCTCCAAAACCATTGTGGATGGTGACTGAGCCAGGAAACTAAAAGAGGCTTGCACCTTGGAAGAACACCTATGTCAAACCTAGACAACGAAAGATAAAGACCATTACAGTATACTAGCACATATATATGGAATTTAGAAAGATGGTAACGATAACCCTATATGCAAAACAGAAAAAGAGACACAGATGTATAGAACAGACTTGTGGACTCTGTGGGAGAAGGCGAGGGTGGGATGTTCTGAGAGAACAGCATTGAAACATGTATATTATCTAGGGTGAAACAGATCACCAGCCCAGGTTGGATGCATGAGACAAGTGCTCGGGCCTGGTGCACTGGGAAGAGCCAGAGGGATCGGGTGGAGAGGGAGGTGGGAGGGGGGACCGGGATGGGGAATACATGTATATCCATGGCTGATTCGTGTCAATGTATGACAAAAACCACTGCAATGTTGTAAAGTAACTAGCCTCCAACTAATAAAAAAGAAAAGCAGAGACATCCCTTTGCCGACAGTGGTCCATACAGTCAAAGCTGTGGTCTTTCCAGTGGTCATGTATGGACGTGACGGTTGGACCATAAAGAAGGCTGAGCGCTGAAGAATTGATGCCTTCAAACTGTGGTGTTGAAGAAGACTTTTGAGAGTCCCTTGGACTGCAAGGAGATCAACCCTGAATATTCATTAGAATTCGCCTGAAAAATCCCATGGGCAGAGGAGCCTGGTAGGCTGCAGTCCATGGGGTCTCGAAGAGTCGGACACGACTGAGCGATTTCACTTTCACTTTTCATTTTCATGCATTGGAGAAGGAAATGGCAACCCACTCCAGTGTTCTTGCCTGGAGAATCCCAGGGACGGGGGAGCCTGGTGGGCTGCCGTCTATGGGGTCGCACAGAGTCAGACACAACTGAAGCGACTTAGCAGCAGCAGCAGCAGCAGCAGCATTCAACTTGGCCACCTGATATAAAGAGCTGACTCATAAGAAAAGACCTCAGTGCTGGGAAAAATTGAGGGCGAGAGGGGAAGGGGGCGACAGAGGATGAGCCGGTTGGATGACATCACTGATTCAATGGACATGAGTTTGAGCAAACTCAGGAAGATAGTGATGGACAGAGAAGCCTGGCAATGCAGTTCATGGGGTCTCAGAGAGTTGGATACGACTTGGAGAATGAACAACAACAACAAAATGTTAAATAACCTAAATTAAGCAATTTAAATTTTTTCTACTGACAAACAAATTGGCCAACAGAGCTCCGGGTCAAAGTATCAAATTACAGTTAATGCACATACTAAAGAATGTATTAAAAGAAACTATAGAAATGCAAGCTGAAATATCCAGATTATGAGAAATTATATAATAAAAGTGATCTGTTTTTGTTAACAAAAACTTGTAAGAAAAAATAAGAGAGATCGAAGTGAAAATGTACTGAAAGACTTCCAAGGAGAAGCAAGTGATGATTTAAGACTTCAAAGTGTATTGAAGTCCATTGTCCACAGAAAAGTTGTGACCTGCAGCCCTGTCTACGCCAGTACCCCTGGAGAGAAGTAATGCCTTAGAGGGAATAGCCACATTGGATTTGTTAGAGAGTCTAAATTTTAGGAAGTGGTTTCTCAAACTTTTCAAGGATTGTGGACCCATGAAACAGTGATGGAAATAAAAAGAATTACCAGACTTCAGAGGAATATGCAGTCTTAGTCAGTAATCACTTCGATAGGAACCAGATTGGTTAGATTCTTTCCACATTAAAATAAAACTTCAGTGAATATTCTACTATTTGGACTGAATGAGAAGAGGAAATCCTAAAAATATTAATATTCAAAAGGTCAGTAACAGTGATAATGGCAAAAACAGTATGTTTGAACAATACATACTAATAACTTCTCTTGATGCTAATTATGTTAATATTGTTGAACCCTCACAAGTGTAATTCTGTCTATGTTATAAATTAGACACTGTAGTACCAAAAGACTAATATCCACAGTTTACAAGGCTAAATACTTTAGCAATACTTAGGTCACTGGAAGGAAGAGCCAAAATCATTGGAAAAGACCCTGACGCTAGGAAAAACTGAGGGCAGGCGGAGAAGTGGGTCACAGAGGATGACATGGTTGGATGGCATCACCGACTCAACAGACATGTGTCAGAGCAAACTCCAGGAGATAGTGAAGGACAGGAAAGTCTGGCATGCTGTATTCCATGCGGTTGCAATGAATCAAACACGACTTAGCGACTGAAGAAAAACACATGGTTAAATAGTAGCTGAATAGTCTGATTCTATGATCATAGTTGTTTAAATGACTGAGTCTATATCCCATCAAGGTGAAATGTAAGTCGTAATCATTTGAAATGAATAACTTCAGAATAAACATAGAGATACTCTAAATATTATTATCATGTAAGGCAAAAATGTATATTAACTGTATATAAACATTTATATACATTCATTCATAAATTATATAAATTATATATACATGTTTAAGTATATATATACAAAATATAAATTATACATATACAGTTAATACAAATTTTTGTGTAAGTATAAATTTTATATGTTTGTAAATGTTTATGTATATATAAATGTTTATATAGTTAATATAAATGCTTGCCTTACATGATAAGAATATTGAGAATATCTGTTTATTCTTAAGTTATTCATTTCAAATGATTATGACTTACAACTCACCTTGATGGGATACAGACAGCATCCAGGCACAGGCTTCCTCACTCCGAGTCAGGGGAGGGTCCGGTAGGACCCGCGGGCGATCAACAAGTGGGGCAGTGCATGCGCCGTGTGTGCACGCGGCCAAACCCCGTGGGGAGCCCACGAGGACGGGGACGCCCGGTCCTTCCCCAGTCCCGCACCGGTGAGAGCCTGTCCCGCCTGCCCTCGCTCCAGAGCTGCAGCCAGTGGCGGTGTGGGGGCACGGGCTCGGGCCACCTGGATGGAGAGCGTGTCCCCAGGATGTTGAGCCTCAGGTTCGGACTGGATGGAAGCCGGATCTGCCGAGGTCGGACTGATGGGATGAGTGGACGCGGCCCCTCCGCGTTAAGAGGTGGGACTGGGTCGTGGGAGTCTCCGGGCGCGGCCGGGGCCCGCCGGCATCCCAGGCATCACCGGCCTGCCCTCGAGTGTGTGGCGGTGGGACCTCGCGCTTGTTTTCCTGGTGGTCCGGCCGTGCCCCGGTTTTCTCTGGCCCCTGGACGGCGCCCGCGCCTCGGTCCCGCGGCCCTCGCTGTGCGTGCTTGCCCCCTCTCTCGAGAGTTGCCGGCCTTCCCCGCGGCCCGCGCCGGTGACCGCCTGCGCCCTCTTCCCCCGGTCTGGGACCGAGCCGGCCTCGCCTCACGTGGGTGTCATCCCCCGGCCTCCGCTGGCCGGGGGCGTCCCCGGGCGGAGCAGCGCCCTCGGTCCCCGAGAAGCGTGGAGGCTGGCTGGGCATGGCGCGGTGCGCGTGACGGCCGTGAGGGCGCCAGCCCGAGGCGGGAGGGCGTTCTCCCGGGCCGCCTGAGGCTTTGGGCGTCGGCGGCGCTGGGCGCGAGCCCAGCGAGGGCGGCCGGCAGGGTGCCCGGGAGGACAGTCGGCGTCCTGGGTGCCGCGGGACCGCCCGCGTGCGGGAGGCCTCTGAGGTGAGACCCCCGAGGGGCGCCCCGGCGGCCGACTGGCTTTTGGGTTGTCTTGAACCCGCCCCGGGGCCCCTCCCGGTGGCGCGCGGCCACCCCACCTCCACCGCCGGTTCCGTGCCGCCTCAGCGTCTTTCGCTGCGCCTGCCTCTGTGGCCACCCGCCGTCGGTGCTCCCTCTCCGTCCTTCCGTCCGTCCTGTCTGGCTGATTCCCGGGCCGTGCCTTGGTGCGTCTCGCTTCCCGGGCCCGCCGGGCCCCACTCCGCGGCCCGTCACCTCCGTCTGTCCGCCAATGCAGTTGCGGGCCGGAGGAAGGGGAGCGCCTGTGTCCCCTCGTCGCGCCCCGCTCCGGTCTCCTCGGGCGGGTGGACGCAAGGGCGCGTCCCCGGCTGTCCCCGACGTGCCGGGCCAGTGTCCCCGGCGCCGGGCCCGCGACGTGGGGGCCTCTCCCTCGTTCCTCTGCGCCGCCGCCGTGGCGCGCTGCGCCCCTCGTGGGCTGACCGTGGGTGGTCGGGCCGTCCTCGCCGCGGGCTCGGCGGGTCCTTCCGGCCCCGGGTGAGCGCCTTCCTGCCGACTTCCTCACCTCGTGGGTGTCAAGCTTGCGGGTCTGCCAGGTTCCTTGTGCTCGCTTCCCTGGAGAAGGAAATAGCAACCCACTACTCGAGTTTTCTTGCCTGGAAAAGCCCATGGATGGAGGAGCCTTGTGGGCTACAGTCCATGGAATCACAAACAGTAGGACGCGACTGAGCGACTTCACTTAACTCTTAATACATATATACATATATATATTGCTATTTTTGTATCTATTTTTCATAAAGTAAAAGATCCTGTATCTATCATTCCATATGCATTATATGCATTTTCATTTCACAATATATTTTTGAGATTTAGCCTTGCCCCTTCTCTTTCTCATTTTTTAATGATTAAATATCAATGTATAATGTGAATGTCATAATTTATTTAAGATTATCCATATTGATGAACAGTTATTATTTCCAACAGTTTTCTCTTACAAGTAGTATTGGAATGATCATTGACATATATGGCTAGTGATTATACAGAAACATAGGCTTGCTGAGTCAGTGAGTACACTTGTAATTTAAACAGATTTTGAAAACTCTACTACATTAGTTTGTGTCTGTAATAGTTTATATAAAATGTCTCTCTCCTTAACATTTCAGTAAGCTTTGATGTTACTCTTTATCACATCTGCCAGTCTGAGGCAGAAAAACATGCTATTCTGCTATAACTCCCATTTCCTTTATAGTAGGGTTTGTTTGTTGTTTTTTATCTTTTGGTATAACCCATATACATTTCTTCAGTAAAGAGACTATATGCATCATTTCTTTTTTATAATTTAGTGTGATGAATAGTTTTTTCTTACTAATTTAAATAAGTTTAATTTTATATAATATGTATATCAAGAAGAAAACCCTCACTAGTGTTTAATGTGTTTATGAACAATTTTCTGTATGCTTTTTGTTTTGATTACAGTCTTGCCTGGTTTGTTCTTGTAAACACAGTCTTTCATTTTTTTCTAGATTATTTTTCAAGTTCAAATGTTTATTTTAATACTGTCTTGTCTTTTTGCTTCATTCTATCTACTTGAGTGAGTGAATCTTTTTGATGCAAAGTTTGAAGTGTACATTTAGTTTTAATAAATCCAGGTCTGTTTTATACCTGGAAATCTGTGGTGGCACAGAAGTTGGTAAGCTTAACTGATTATTATATCATACTACTATTTATACTTTAATACTTGTAATTTTGGCACTTGAGAACACAAAACTAACAGAAGAAAAGAGTTAATAACAGGTATGTTTGTCTTGAAATGAAAAACCCCCTTTAAAAATATCTATGGGTTAAATAATTCATATGAAATTTGTGGATATTACTTTGTGATAGCTGTTATAAGACTATAAGAGAAATGCTTAATACTTAATTGAAATCACAGTTAAAATGTGTACTTTAGCTTGTTTCATGAGCCACTAGATTACAAACTCTATTGACACATAGCAGGTCTTTCTACTTTACTAAGGAGGCCTCATCCTCTGAATATTTGGGATCATTTATTCAGTAATTAATTTTGAATGGACTTGTAAATGAGACTATTCACAGCATACACTGAGGTTTCTAATAATCTAAATGGGAAAATTATGTTTATAACATGAAATACTAACATTTGTCTATTTTGCATCCAAAAATTCTTTTTTCTAAAGAAAACAAGCCATTCTCTTGATATATTTTCAAAATTAAACCAAGGTCCAAATTAGTCTTTAGAAGGATGTGCAACACCTTGAAAGAAATCAAATGCTAAATTCTGTGTGTGTGATAAGATATAATCTTATTCATTTTTATATAATTATTCATTTTGAGGGAAGGTATGTTAAATTAGTTCACTTTCTAACCTGTTTAATCTAACCAGTTATTAGATTGTCGAAGATGTTTTCCTAACACAGTTACTGAATTGATAATAATAAATATAACACCAATAAGAATTAATAACAATATAATGATGGTACTGAGAATTTATTCTTTACCTTCCTTGGCCTCCGTATGTAGACTTGTCTCTTAGTAAATTTACTAAATACTCATTATCTCTTATTAAACAATAAATGTCCTTATTTATAAATTATTCTTAAGATTTTGGATCATTAATATATAGAGGCTTATTCTTAACATTGTGAGATATAGCATAGTTGATGATTTCAATGACTTCTGATTAAAAGTGACTTTAATAAATAAAGTGATAAAAACAATGATCAAATATAATATTATTATTTAAATTAAGTACAACAAAACTAAACTAGATGCCATCATATACGGAAACTTAAAATACAGTGGAAAAGTTTAGAGCAGTTCTCAGCACTATTTGAAGGCGTTAATACCTGTTCAGAGACCTAATTAAATGAGCATATCTAAAAATAAGCACAAAATTCCAAAATATTTTTAAACTAAATGTTTATAAAAGATTATGTTTGTGAATTAAAACTAAAACAAGTAATATTTTTTTCAAGAAATTTAGAAATATTTTGCTGAACCCAACTTGGACAGACACACAAACACCCGATGCAGGATAATTATTACATTACATTCTTGTAGTCAATATTATGAAAATTTCCTAGATAAACCAATTACTTTAAGTTGATTTAAAATTAGGACACAATATCCTTTTTACTAAAATTTTTAGTAATATTATTCCGTGCACTAGTAGTTTGTTAAATGCTGATCTAATCACGTTGTTTTGTGTGCACCATTCAGTTCAGTTCAATTAAGTCGCTCAGTCGTGTTTGACTCTTTGTGACCCCATGGACTGCAGGACACCAGACTTCCCTCTCCATGGCCAACTTGCGAAGCCTGCTCAAACTCATGTCCATCCTGTCAGTTATCCCATCCAACCATCTCATCCACCATTGTCCCTTTCTCTTCCTGCCTTCAGTCCCAGCATCAGGGACTTTTCCAATGAGTCAGTTGTTCCCATCAGGTGGCCAAAGTATTGGAGTTTCAGCTTTAGCATCAGTCCTTCCAGTGAATATTCATGCCTGATTTCCTTTAGGATGGACTGGTTTGATCTTGCTGTCTGTCCAAGGGACTCTGAAGAGTCTTCTCCAACACCACAGTTCAAAAGCATCAATTCTTTGGTGCTCAGCTTTCTTTATAGTCTAACACATCCATACATGACTACTGGAAAAACCAAAACTTTGACTAGACAGAGTTGGCAAAGTAATGTCTCTGATTTTTAATATGCTGTCTAGGTTGATCATAGCTTTGCTTCCAAGGAGCAAAGATCTTTTAATTCCATGGCTGCAGTCGCCATCTGCAGTGATTTTGGAGCCCCCCTCCCCCAAAAATAAAGTCTGTCCCTATTTCCATTGTTACCCCATCTATTTACCATGAAGTGATAGGACTGGATTCTATGATCTTAGTTTTCTGAATGTTGAATTTTAAGCCAACTTTTTCACTCCCCTCTTTCACTTTCATCAAGAGGCTCTTTAGTTCTTCGCTTTCTGCCATAAGGGTGGTAGGATTTGTGTATCTGAGGTTATTGATATTTCTCCTGGCAGTCTTCATTGCAGCTTGTGCTTCATCCAGCCTGGTATTTTGCATGATGTACTCTGCATGTAAGTTAAATAAGCAGGGTGACAGTATACAACCTTGACGTACTGCTTTCCCAATTTGGAACCAGTCTGTTGTTCCATGTCCAGTTCTAACTGTTGCTTCCTGACCTGCATACCGATTTCTCAGGAGGCAGGTCAGGTGGTCTGGTAGTCTCATCTCTTGAAGAATTTTCCACAGTTTGTTGTGATCCATAGTCAAAGGCTTTGGTGTAGTCAATAAAGCAGAAGTAGATGTTTTCCATTAGCTTAGTCTTTATGAAAGGTTTATGCTTCAACATAATCTACTATAACATAGGAACAAAATATAGAGAATACGTTTCAAAAAAAACCTCTATTTTACAGTATTATTTCCCCTGATTCAATATGTAATTGCAATTTTTATGTTTCCAAAAACAATACGAAAGCATCAACAGTTTTCTAACTCATTTTTTAAATAGGAAAAAATGTGAGAAATATTTGTGGTTATTGATCAGATAAAGGATGGGCAGGAACAATTCTCTAGGGTTTAACTTAAAGCAAGCATGTACCATATGACAGGAAGTCTCGTGTGGAAATCTCTTAAATATCCTCAAATCCTTGATCAAGATAATAAATCCAAAGCTGTAGCATACCCTGGGAAGATTTGTAGAGTTTAGAGTCACTATCAAAGATTTAAAGGATGAAGACCTAGACTTTTATCAAATCCCTTTTCAACTTACCTTCTTGGCTTCTGCAAAAGTCAGATGGAACTGTCACAGCCAAGAGGAGTCCAGGGAGACACAACATCTAAATGTAGTTATGCTATCATGGATAACATCCCGGAACAGAAAAAGGACTGTTGGTAAAAACAATGCTTTGTGAAGCAACCATTCATTCCTGTTGTTAAAGTAGGGCAGTCTAATAGAGATAACACCAGGCTTTTTCAGGGAAAAATAATTGGGATATTCTGTGACATTCTGAGGACATGACATAATTCTAGGAAAGCAAGCTGTGAAAATCAACTACTGAGCTTTGCTTAATAAGATCTGATGTTTCTAATGACAAAAAAAAAAAAAAAAGGAGTAAGTTTAGAGTCTACATTTTCAAATTCTTAAGTTTCAGAAAGGGATACACATTTATTTTAAATGGCCATGTATGGCTGGTGGCTACCCTACTGGACAACACAATTAAAAATAATCTGGCATGGAAGAAGTACAAGGCATCAACAAGATCTGAGATGTGTCTAATCAAGGTTTGAGATTGTTTTAAGGTGTGTCTCTTTGGGATCCCACTCTAAAATCTGCCTTGTTGGTCAGAAATGCTTCTCATTTGCAAGTCCTGAACAAATCTTATCCTATGTAGCCTTATGAGCCTATCAAAATTCCTCAGCTTCTCAGCAGCATATGATAGATTCAGAGAAATCCTCAATAGAAGAGATGAGGACCCAAAAATAGCCTCATGTTTTTACTTTCTGTCTCCACTAGATGTTGGGCCTATAATTCTTCATTGTTGTGGTAGATCTCCATATTTATATTTAAATAAATTTTATACCAGTTAATAGTCTTTTACATTCAATATTATGATGAAAAAACACATAGTATCAAATTTAGGTCTTGACAGTATCTTCTATTACCCAGAAATAAATGTTCTCAAATGCTAATAACACAAATTATAGATAATTAGAGCATTTACTTGATATATTTAGGTATTTTCCTTAGTCCATTAACAAATATAGGCCAGGAAAATGTTAAAAATGGTTCATTGTTTTGCTAACACTTTAAAGTTGTCCTTTATCTTTGTCCTTTTAAAAAGTTGTTTAGTCATTTATCATCTGGGTTGTGACTATTCAACTCTGACAAATTCTGAGGATTCAATTCATATGGAACATTTACTATATTTAACTGTATTTTAAAACCTTAGCAATAGTAAATTCATTTCTGTTAAGTGAAAATCAGAAAAATCAGAATTTGTATTCCTAGTGTACTTTTCTTTGAATAATGTATGTTAGCCATTATGGTGTAATTCCCACAACCCCATTATTAAAAATAATAATAATAATTGAAAGCAATTACTTTCAATGAGCTTAAAGTTTGAGAAACATAAGAAAAAAATTTGAAAAATCCAACATATATATTAGCATAAGGCATGAATTGTCAATTAGCATAAAGGCAATTACAAATAGTTTTAAATGTTCAGTTTTGTTTTTAACTTAATCAAATTCATAAAATGTATTTATATTTGTTCTAACAGGAATTTCTAAAGAAAAGTAGCAGTAAATGACTCTACTTGAGCAAATAAAGCTAATAATTATTAAGATGGTCAAGGGGCAGGAAAAGTAGGCCAGGAGACAGAATGAGAACAAAAGCATCTTAGTTGAGCAGACAGTAGACATACATTTTCTTGCATATCATCACTGGAATACAAGGTATTCAACATGTTTTAGTTTGAGTTGCCTTTATTCACTCTTTTGTGGCTCTATTTATAGAAAAAAATAATTTAGATTATTCCAGTTTCAATCACTCCTCTAGCCTGTGACAGTACCATTAAGATGTAAATGGGAGAATGGTCATTTCTCCTAAAGAAAATGTGCTATTTGAAATAAGCAGTGGAAGAGGACAAGAAAAATCGCAAATGTTTGTTGCAGAAATCAGCTGGATGACATTTTATATCATAATATTTAGCAGAGAAGGTAGACTGAGAACAGGTTTTGTTGTCCCATTTCTTGTTGGCTTGCAATCTCCTTACAATATTAGGAAAAGAATAAATTTCTAACTATAAAGAGGCAACAATTCACAACAAAGGTGATAAATTAATATGCCCAATGTTGAGACTTAAATCTACAAAAATCAAGGTAGTATGGTATTGATGAAAGAATAGATAAATCAATGGAACAAAACAGTAGAGCCCAGAGATAGTTCCACACAAATATAGTAAATTGATCTTTGAACCTTTTTCATGAAGGAAAGCACTGATAAACCAAAATTTCTTAAAGACAAAAATCTCTGCTCTGCAAAGACATCATCAGGAAAATAAACCACAGTCTGAAAGAAAATCTTTGAAAAATGTCTATAAGAGAAAGGTCTCTCAGCTAAAGTTAATTTAAAAAAAAATCTCTTAAGACTCAACTAGATAAAAACAAATTAGATCATGAGACCTGAACAACCATCTCACCAAAGAAGATACACAGAAATAAAAGCAGCATATAAAAGAGTGAGTCATCCTCTATCACTGGGGACTTTCACATTATAACAGTGAGATACTATTATACATCTACTGAAATATCTTAAATCTAGAACACTCACAGCACCAAATGCTGGTGAGGATGTGACACAACAGAAAGGTTCATTCATTGCTGATGGGAATGCAAAATAGTATAGTCACTTTGGAAGCCCATTTGGTGGTTTTTTACAAAAGAAAACTTACTCTCATCATGTAATCCACCAACTGCAATCCTTGGTATTTATCCAAGTAAATAAATTGAAAACTTATGTCTATACAAAAACCTGCACAGAGATATTTAAAGCAGCCAAAACTTTATTTATAACTTCCAATACATGGAAGCAATCAAAATGCCTTTCCATAGGTGAATGGATAAACAAATTGCAGTACATCCAGATACTACATTATCAAGACACAAAAATATATGAACAAAACTTAACTGTGTATTAGTAAGTCGGGGGGAAAAAGCAGTCTAAAAGGCTACATACTATATGATTCCATCTACAGGATATTTTGGGAAAGCTGAAACTATGAAGAGAGTAAAAAAAAAAATAAAATAAAATCAGTGTTTGCCAGGGGTTGGGAGTTGGTGAATAGGTGGAGCACAGAGGACTTTTCAGCAGTGAAACTATTCCACATGATACAGGGTATATGTCTTTATACATTTGTCAAAATTGCAGAATGGATGACACCAAGATGAACTATGGACTCTGGGTGATGATAATCTGTCAATATTTGCTCATTGATACAACACATGTTCTGCTCTGGTGTGGGATGTGATGAAGAGGTTGTGAGGTGAGGGGAGTGAGGACTGAATAGGGGGCGCACGGGAGCTCTTTGTACGTCGCACTCAATTTTGCTGTGAACCTGAAACTGCTCGGAAAGAGCTTCTATGAGAATACTTTAGGAACTCAGAAACTGTTTTTTAGCCACAGCTTTATAATCCATTCTATTCATGAGAATCTCTGAGCTGTCCCAGATTTGGCCAGTGACCACTTCTCCAGCTGTCTTCTATGTTTCTACATATTTTTATCACTTTATCATTTTCTGACTCCAAGATTACCTTGAGATTTCTTAGTCTCAGTCCAGAAATCATCTGTGTTCTAAGAATACATGATTTCTTTTCTGTGGAAAATGGTACATGCACTAAGTGTCCATATTGCCACTAGAGAAACTGGTGTGCCATTGATGCTCATGGAATATATCTCAGAAAGTACTTTAAATCACGAGATCCAATCAAGCATCACTGGGTATCTTTCCATCGCGTATTATCATTTATATTAACTCACAGAAGACTGTTCTCAACAACAATAACATACTGATAATTATTCATATACTAAATCTTACTTTGCAGATAAAAATGACATCACTCCCACACATAAAACTATTAATAAAACAATATAACTTTTCAGTTATAAGAGGACTGTGGTCAAAAGTTACTGGGAATAATGCTCTTATTATTCATTTGCATGTGGATAATGATATCAACAAGTTAGTATCATATTCCCTAATCTCTATTCTATTCATTTGCATTATATTTATCTTGCTTATATTAATTGCTTAAAAAATCTGTGAGTATGTTCATCAGTTCCATTTCTCTTCATTCCATATATATATATGCTAATGTATGATATTTGTTTTTCTCATTCTGACTTTTATAAAGCAATTGTCCTCCAATTAAAAATTTTTAAATTAATATGGTTTACTCAGCATACTCCCATTCCTTTCCCTATTTTTATACCTAATCCCCTCTCAGCTCCTATAGGTCTTTACTTTCCTTAATTTCTGTTATATATTTATGGGGTTCAAAAATCTGTGCATTCTTACTTTTTCATATTTCTTAATCAAATATAGCATATAATATACATAAAGCAAACACATGTGCCCTTTTTTGTTCCCTTGATACAGTATGAAAATATCTATATAACAGTGCATAGAGTTCTTTATTATTTTTATAAGAGATCTGTTGAATTCACATGCCACAGAGTTCACCCACCTAAAAATGTATAGTGCAATAACTTTTAGCATAGCCACAGAGTTTTGCTACCAATCAGTTCAGTTCAGTTCAGCTGCTCAGTTGTGTCTAACTCTTTGTGACCCCATGAACCGCAGCACGCCAGGCCTCCCTGTCCGTCACCAACTCCCAGAGTCCACCCAAACCCATGTCCATTGTGTCGGTGATGCCATCCAACCATCTCATCCTCTGTCGTCCCCTTCTCCTCCGGCCCTCAATATTTCCCAGCATCAGGGTCTTTATACTACCATCTATTACAGAACATTTTCATCACCTCAAGAAGAAATTCCATAGCTTTTAGATATAACCAGTCAATCCACAATGACTCTCAGCCTTAGAGAACCACTTATCTTTCTATCTCTATGTACTGCTACTCTAGAACTTTCACATAAATAGAATAATATATGTGTGTTTTTATGATTCTTTTCACTCAGCACAGTATCTTCAAAGTTCATCATATGTGGTGATGTTCTTCATTCTTTTTTATGGTCAAATAATGTTTCATTCTATGTATGTGTACATATTTTTCTTCTGTTATGTATAGTATATTTTATTTATCTGTTCATTACTTGATAGATATTCAGTTGTCCATTCCTTCATTTCATTTATGTATACATGTATGTGTGGAATTGCTACATTAAATGGCAGCTTCATGTTTAACTTTTAGAACATTTAACACAATGATTTACAAAGAATCTGTAAAATTTTACATTCTTACCAACCATACATGAGGATGTCAACTTCTATCCATCCACACAAAAAACATGTTGTCTGAATTTTAATTATAACATATTCTAGTACATTTAAAGTGGTGTCTTGTGGTTCTGATTTTCTCTATCTATGGTATCTGTATATCATTTATATTTACTCTAGCCCATGTTATTCCCTTCTTTCTGCTTGCTTTAGTTTGATATTTTGTTGTTGTTGTTGTTGTTGTTGTTGTTGTTGTTTCCAAAGGTGGAATAGCAAGTCATTGATGTGATCTATGAGCTATCTCTTCTTTTTTAATGTAGGCATTTGGAACTACAGATAATCCGCTGTACCCTAACAAAGAGACACCTTGCCACAAGTGGTGGCTGACAGGACGAAGGAATCTTCAACTTCTTATCCCCAATTATATCAGAATTAATGTCTGCAAAAGGTAGCTGAGGAAAGGATGAAAAATGCTGATGCTTTGCCCATCCAGATCAGGTGTCATTGTCCCCAAACTGGGACCCTGGGAGAAAGGAAGTCTGTGTCCTTAGCTGCACCCATGTGGAGATTGGTGTTTCCATTACTCTGGGCTAGGAGAATGAAAGGGGCAGGTCATAAAGCAAACACCACAGCTTCTCTCTCTTCTTGTGGAATTTCAGTAGACATTCTTGACTAAAGGTTCCATCATATTTGCTGTGCTTTTAGGTCTATTCCCAAAAACTTCATATGTTTTTATTCTTAAATGACTTTTATCCTTTTCACTGAGAATTGGGTACATGGAGCTCCTTAAAATGCAGAATTCAATCTCTTCATTTTTTAATATTGTATTATAGTTTAATGTATAGATAAAATATCATGTAAGCAATAAATAAAGAGCCTCTCAAAGAAAGTGAAAGAGGAGAGTTAAAAAGCAGGCTTAAAACTCAACATTCAAAAAAACAAAGATCATGGCATCTGGTCCTATCACTTCTTGGCAAATAGATGGGGAAACAGTGACAGAATCTATTTTCTTGGGCTCCAAAATCACTGCAGACGGTGACTTCAGTGATGAAATTAAAAGACACTTACTCCTTAGAAGAAAAGGTATGACAAAGCTAGACAGTGTATTAAAAAGCAGAGATATCACTTTTCCAACCAAGGTCCATCTAGTAAAAGCTATGATTTTTTCAGTAGTCATGTATGGATGTGAGAGTTAGACCATAAAGAAGGCAGAGCACCAAAGAACTGAAGCTTTCAAACTGTGGTGCTGCAGAAGACTCTTGAGAGTCCCCTGGACAGCAAGGAGATCAAACCAATCCATCCTAAAAGAAGTCAACCCTAAATATTCATTGGAAGGCCTGATGCTGAAGCTCCAATACTTTGGCCACTTGATTCAAAGAGCTGACTCATGGGTAAAGACTCTAATGCTGGGGAAGACTGAAGGCAGGAGGAGGAGGGGCTGACAGAGGATGAGATGGTTGGATGGCATCACTGACTCGGTGCACATGAATCTGAGCAAACTCTGGGAGACACTGAAGGACAGGGAAGCCTGGTGTGTTACAGTTCATGCAGTTGCAAAGAGTCGGACACAACTGATCAACTGGAGAACATCGAGGTATGCCCATTTAGTTGTATCCTATAGCTTGTTATCAGGAATAATTCCAGAAAAAAATATGTATTTGCATGCTGGGAATATTTTTAGAGATGAATATTTAGAGTTACTTTATAAAAGTGTGATGGTTGAACCAATGGATTAATGCATGCACACACACACACACACACACACATATATATATATCCTTTTTTTTTTTTTGCAAGAGTCCTCAGTCATGTCCAAATCTTTGTGACTCTATGGACTGTAGCCCGCCAAGCTCCTCTTTCCATGGAATTTCCCGGGCAATATATATTTTTATAGTTACCATGAAATACATTTACACTGGGGCAGTTACTGCTTTTAGTCACTAAGTCATGTCCAAGTCTTTTGCGACCCCATGGACTATAACCCATCAGGAGTCTCTGTCTATAGGATTTTCCAGGCAAGATTATTGGAGTGGGTTGTCATTTGCTTCTCCAGGGAATCTTCCCAACCCAGGACTCGAACTTGCATCTCCTGCATTGGCATGTGGGTTATAGCATTTTTAATTCTACAAGAAATATAGGAGATTGCTTGTTTCTCCACAGACTGACTGAAAGTGTGTGTTATCAAACTTCTGAATATTGACAGTACTGATCGATGAGAAATGGTTACTTTGGAATAATTTGAAACTGCATTTTTTCTTATTAGTGAGGTTAGCAATTTGTCTTATCTTTCAGAGCTTTGGTGATTTGTCTGTGTATATATTCAGCTCCATTTTCACTGCAGTTTCATCTTTTCCCTTGATGTTTTTAAAGTTCTGTTACAAATTTTAGAATTTTTCTGTAGCATGTATTACAAATATTTTCCCCCTGTTCATCTTTTATCTTTCATTTTATTCCTCATGGAAAAGTTTATTTAATACTTTAATATTCTCAAATGTATCAACATTTTCTTTCATTATATGTGAATTTGAGTCATATTTAGAAACATTTTCCCCAGAACCATTACTAAGAAATTCAACTCTGATTATTGGATTTGTGAAAGGCTGTTTGAAACTTTTTACCTCATAGGAGGGGTCATAGCTGGCTCTGCACCTTAATACTCTCTCTTGCACTGAACATGCTTATACTGCTTGGAGCTTTAGCAACTATTTACTATCATAAAGAGAAGATAAGAGAATCAGAGAAAAGTTTGTTTTCACAATTTTAAACCACTGGCAAAAGCAGGATATCCACAGTTTTCTGTTACTCAGAAATAACCAACACTCCTGTTTATTTCATTGATGATTAAACAGGCAAGTTAATGATTTTTGCAGATTAAAGAACTTCTAGGTGATACACTAAGCCTCATATGTAAGCTTATATGTGTCACTTACTCATCTCCTGTGTTTTGTTGACCATTCAACTTTCACTTTTCATACTATTGAATAGAGTGCTTACTTCCTTTAATCATAAGAAACTGCTTTTATTCTCCATCTCCTTGAGCTATTTACTGTGGATCTTATGCATTTAGTTTTGAGCTCAAATATTAGCATATTTATAAATTTAATGGTCCTTCTTTATAGAATTAACAGAAATACACTTGAATTCTAAATCCTAATAATGTAGCTTTGTGGCGATCAAACAAAACATACCTCCTAGACTAATAAAGACCAGAAAATAAAAGTTATTTTTGGTGAAATTTGTAAGCCAAGGAGACAATGAATTAATTGTGCATGCTGATTTTCATAATGCCACACTTCAGTTTCCCTTGGATTTATTTAATTTTAACTAGCTGATTAATGAATTAATTAATGTTCAGTAAATGCCAAAAGTAAGATCAGAGATATATGGATAGTTTAAACATTTATAAAGCAGAAGTTCTAAATGGTGGAGATTTATGGACATTTAGGTCAAGTCTCAAACAATAAAAATGTTCTAATTAGGAAAGAAAATAATTTATGTCACATAAAGAAAGAATGAACCTTGTGAAAGAAGACTATAATATAAGGTAGCAAAATTTTACCAAACATCATGTATAGTCCACCTTTGTTGGAAATCTCTTCACAAAATTTCTGCCAAGAATTTTTAAATCAAAATAAAAACTGCTTGATCTACATTAGTCAATTATCATTCAGTTTTCCTAAAAACTGTGTATACTATACAATTCCTTCAAATAATAAACTGTCTTCAATAGGGATTATTAAAACCCTTATCCATGCCAAATTAAGAAAACTATATGGGTTTTGAGATTGTTTGACCCTCTCTCCCTCTTTCTTCCTGTCCCTCTCTGTCTCTCGTTCTCTGTCCCCTTTCTTTCTCTCTTTTCTCATCCTCATATGGGATTTTCTTGTGTGTTCTTAACTAATGATTTCTTTTCCCCCTTAATTTTTATACTGGGCTTTCTGTTCCCATGAGACTTTTTTTTTTCCCCTTTAACCACTCTGCTTCGAAACTCCAACTACTAGTCAGACCTATGTATGGTGACATTTGTGAAGCTGCATTTTCCTTCAATGTATTCTGCTAGAGCATTCATTTATTCAACTTATGTTTTTGAGAACCAACCACGTGTTCAGGATTGATGAAATAGATACAAACACACAGACTCTTAAGAAGCTTACAATAGAGTGTTAAAGACAGAAAAGTGGTGCTGTCAATTAGTAACTGAAATAATGATTGTATGAAGTAATACACAGCAGAAGAAAATGAAAGCTGCGTTTGCTTATTCTCCGATAAAAGCTGCTACACTTCTGTGCTGAAGCATTTTGCTTAGAAAGGTGCCTGTCATTCTGCTCAGAGTTGGATCTTGGCATGACAGCTCTGGGTCTCTCTCAGCACCTCTCTGAGTTTTTCAAAAGGTTTATTTTTTAATTCTTCCATTTTAAGACAAAAATTGACTCTTCATTTTAATACAACCAGGAAAAAATTTAATTGCTCAAATTCGTGAACCTATAATACATCATGCTTAATTGTATCAGTTTGATCAGTAGATTTACTATATGCCATATCCATTAAGGAATTTGTTGTAGGGATTAAACTTTGCAGAATTGTGTAACCCTGTTGCTTCTGCATCTAGTATTGTGAACAGGGTCATTAGCGTCAGCACTTGGGAAGAGAAGGCTGGCAAGAAATGAGGGAGAGTAAGCCCAAACTGGAATCCACAAGAATAAAATGAAACTCACAAATTAAAACTGAACCCCACTCCATCTCTCATAAACAACACCAGTGATAATGTCAGTAACCTGCAGGATGCAGCCTTTTAGTTCAGACATATATTTCCATCTGGCCCCACATTTGGAAAAGGTGGAAGATCGGATGAGAGTGGAAAGAATAAAGGGACTGATTGCTGGAAGACACCAGTCATGTAAGCCAGCTGTTCAGTAAAAATATACATGAGATTCAAAGTGTGCATGGACTACAAGCACCTTTACAGTGGGGAAGTGCTAACTCACTTCTGTTTAACAAATGTCACATGAATTTCTTAGGCCAGCACTAACTTGGAACCAAAGAAAACAGAATTCTGGGAAATATAGATCCAGCTTAGCTAAGGCAACATATTAAAAAAACTCTGCACTATTCTTTATAAACACACAAAAGCATAGCAGTCCAAAAGATTTATACTTTGTAACCTAAAGCTCATTTTTGAATAAGATAGATAATCTATTTTATCTCATTCTAAAACTCAAAACCAAGAAGTCTGTCTAGTGAGCCAATTAAAATTGTAAAGAACTTGCAGTCATGAATAGAAATCCAACTGAGTGTGTAGCTAGTTAGCGATTAAGAATAAACTGGAAAGAATTATATTGACTTTCCCTACAGAAAACAATGATTAAACCTCAAAGAATAGACTATGACACAATTGTTATTCATTCATCCATCCATAGTCCTCGACTTCATTATTCTTCAACTAGTCTATTCATATGATAAATATATACTTATTTCCTATAAACTAGATAGTATCCAAATCTGCAAGGCCACAAAAATACAAAGATTTGCCTGCCATTTAAAAACTGATATATCACAAAGCAATGTGAGGAAAACTGTAATAGGAAGTGTGCCCTAAGTATAGTATTATTATCTGAGAAGGAACAGATATAATGCATTCAGTATAGATAAACAACCTTATACAGTATTGGTGTATGTTTCTGTATTTCAACTCACATGAAAAATAGGAAGCAAGCATTGTAGAAAAATAATTCAATGCAATATTTTATTTGTTTGGCTATTTGGTTGGGTATTATGCTTGCTTGATTTTTTTTTTTTTTCTGTTGTTTGCAATTTTTGCTAGGTTGAATATGCAAATAAATGTAAATTTAAAGCTGAAGTATTAACACAGGAGTTTCAGTTTAAATCATGGATTATACACTATGGCAGTATGGTTAATTTTGTATCTATCAGACACTTCTTATTCTTACTTACAATTTTGTTTTGACAGCAGTATGCACTTGGAGGTGAGAAATGATAGCTTTAAATTGGTTTTGAAAGATTCTGTTTTCCTTCGCCAGTTGGGCACTTGAACCAACTCTGGCCAATAATGTGCCTGGGAAATTTTGATCAAGGGTTTTACAGGAAGACTTTCCTCTCTTTTTGGAAGAGTAAATAGGATTCTCTTCTTTCCTTTGATTTTCTGAACTCTTTTGTTCTGGCCACTCTACCCTGAGGGTGTGGAGCCTGTTGCCCCCGCATGGTTTCCCTGTGACCTTGCAGACAGTGGGAAGGTTAAGGAGTCGCAAGGCAGCTTATCAATACCCTGTCTCACGCGACCCTAAGATGCCTAACTCTAGGTCTCTTTAAATGGTAAAGAGCCTTCCTGCAATATGGGACACCAGGGTTTGATAAGTGGGTAGGAAAGATCCCCTGGAGAAGGAAATGGCAACCCCCTCCAGTATTCTCACCTGAGAAATCCCATGGACGGAGGAGCCTGGCAGGCTACAATCCACGGGCTTGCAAAGAGTCAGACACGACTGAGCTACTTCACTTTCAGGTCTCTTCTTAAGTGGATTTTCTTTCCTTTCTTTTTGGCCTGTGCAGCTTGTGGGATCTTACTTCCCTGACTATGAATCAAACCCACACCCTCTGCAGGGGAAGAATGGAGTCTTAATCACTGGACCGCCAGGGGAGTGCATTACGTGGATTTTTATTAGTAATTTTGTAAATCCATGGCTAATTCATTTCAATGTATGACAAAAACCACTGCAATGATGTAAAGTGATTAGCCTCCAACTAATAAAAATAAATGGAAAAAAATAAATAAAGTGGTAGGTATTACGGTACTTGAAACTGAGACATCCCTAAGATGATGAGCCTTCCATGAGATAAGAAATATTTGCCTAAATTTAGATATGCTCAAGCTTTTTTAATTCAACAGAGATGTGCTAGTACAATTAAAAGGTAATTGAGAAGAAATTATGGCTTATAGATCATATGACTTATTACTTGAAAGTGTTTATATTCCTATGCCTTTATTCAACAAACATTTATAAAGAAATTTCATATACAATATACTGGGAACTAAAAAGTATGAAAACATGAAAAACAATGCTCACAATGTGCATCACATTTGTATAATGGGAAAAATTATTTGGGGGACAAATGCAGAAAACTGGGTAGAAGGTGGCAAATGTCATTAAGAGAGACATTGAATAAATTTCCAAGAAGTTCACAAGAAGCAGCCTTGTTTTCTTAACAGTATCAATGCAACTATTATGAAGAGACTGACATATCTTTCTTTGAAAGTATAGGAAGATATGATGAAGAAGGATATTCATTTGCTGCTGCTGCTGCTAAGTCGCTTCAGTCGTGTCCGACTCTGTGCGACCCCATAGACGGCAGCCCACCAGGCTCCCCCGTCCCTGGGATTCTCCAGGCAAGAACACTGGAGTGGGTTGCCATTTCCTTCTCCAATGCATGAAAGTGAAAAGTGAAAGTGAAGTCGCTCAGTCGTGTCCGACTCTTAGCGACCCCATGGACTGCAGCCCACCAGGCTCCTCCATCCATGGGATTTTCCAGGCAAGAGCACTGGAGTGGGGTGCCATCGCCTTCTCTGATATTCATTTGAAAGGAGGATAATTAACAAAATGTGTTAAGGCAGATAAGGTATGTGACGTTCTGAAGCATAAATATAAGGCAGCAGCGAGATATGAAATGGATTTTATGTGCGGGTAAGGATGGCAGAATTAGGAAAGCTATTTCATGTCACATTTCTTTCCTACAGGGATTTGAAATTCAAAGAAATGTTTTGAATGAGACCATAACTATTACCAAAGCCTGCCTCTCTGGAGACAGATCTGGTTCTAGTGTGTAGAATTGATGGGAAAAGAGAAAAATTTGACCCCAAAAGGATTAATACTAGATAATTTTAGAATGGTCACTATGAGTGCTTAATTATAGGAGTATCTGTGTGCTAGTCGCAGTAGTAGTGTTAGAAAATTGTAATTTTCTGGGAAACAGATAATATCATCTCACCTTTAACCTTATCAGTAGGAAACCCTATTGTTAAGTCTATCACTTATATATCACTACATTTTTAACGTCAGTTCAGTTCAGTTCAGTCACTCAGTCGTATCCAACTCTTTGCGACCCCATGGACTGCAGCAGGCCAGGCTTTCCCTGTCCATCACCAACTCCCGGAGCTTATTCAAACTTTTGTCCATCATGTTGGTGAGGCCATTCAACCATCTCATCCTCTGTCGTCCCATTCTCCTGCCTTCAATCTTCCCCAGCATTAGAGTCTTCTCCAGTGAGTCAGTTCTTCCGATCAGGTGGCCAAACTATTGAAGTTTCTGCTTCAGCATCAGTCCTTCCAATGAGTATTCATGTCTGATTTCCTTTAGCACTAACTAGTTGGATCTCCTGGCAGTCCAAAGCACTCTCAAGAGTCTTTTCTGATACTACAATTCAAAAGCATCAATTCTTCGGCGCTCAGATTTCTTTAGAGCCCGACTTTCACATCCATACATGACTACTAGAAAAACCATAGCTTTGACCAAACAGACCTTTGTGGGAAAGTAATGTCTCTGCTTTTTAATATGCTGTCTAGGTTGGTCATAACTTTTCTTCCAAGTAGCAAGCATCTTTTAATTTCATGGCTGCAGTCACCATCTGCTGTGATTTTGGAGCCCCCAAAATAACGTCTCTCACTGTTTCCATTGTTTTCCCATCTATTTGCCATGAAGTGATGGGAGCGTATGCCATGGTCTTAGTTTTCTGAATGTTGAGCTTTAAGCCAGCTTTTTCACTCTCCTCTTTCACTTTCATGAAGAGGCTCTTTAGTTCTTCTTCGCTTTCTGCCATAAGGGTGGTATCATCTGTGTATCTGAGGTTACTGATATTTCTCCCGGCAATCTTGATTTCAGCTTGTGCTTCATCCTCCCTGCATTTCTCATGATGTGCTCTGCATATAAGTTAAATAAGCAGGGTGACAATATATTGACTTGACATACTCCATTCCTGATTTGCAATGAGTCTGTTGTTCCATGTCCAGTCAGATTACAAGATTTCATCATATAGTATGTGAATAACAAGAACATTAATTTCCAAACTAGTTTAAACAGGAATAACTACCTTGAGTACCTTCCAAAACTGTCATCTTTTTGTGGAGGTTTGAGTATATCTATTCTTGTATGCCAAACAGTGACTGACTTTATATTTTTGGGCTCCAAAATCACTGCAGATGGTGATTGTAGCCATGAAATTAAAAGATGCTTACTCCTTGGAAGGAAAGTTATGAACAACCTAGATAGCATATTAAAAAACAGAGACATTACTTTGCCAACAAAGGTCCATCTAATCAAGGCTATGGTTTTTCCAGTGGTCATGTATGAATGTGAGAGTTGGACTGTGAAGAAAGCTGAGTGCTGAAAAATTGAGGCTTTTGAACTATGGCATTGGAGAAAACTCTTGAGAGTCCCTTGGACTCCAAGGAGATCCAACCAGTCCATCCTAAAGGAGATCAGTCCTGGGTGTTCATTGGAAGGGCTGATGTTGACACTGAAATTCCAATACTTTGACCACCTGATGCAAAGTGCTGACTCATTGGAAAAGACCCTGATGCTGGGAGGGATCAGGGGCAGGAGGAGAAGGGGATGACAGAGGATAAGATGGCTGGATGGCATCACCGACTCAATGGACATGAGTTTGAGTAAACTTCGGGAGTTGGGGATGGGCAGGGAGGCCTGGCGTGCTGCGGTTCACGGGGTCGCAAAGAGTCGGACACGACTGAGTGACTGAACTGAACTGACTGACTGATTCCTGTGTGCATGGAGAGTGTTGTGTGAGAAGAATTTAATAAGTTTTTTGAATTAAGTATTCCCTTGGGAAATTTAATTTTTTTAATGTATGGACTCTGAAATTAATGCTTATATATTTTCTTTATAAATTTCATGATATTACATCAGAATTTCCTCTTTTGCAAAAATACATCATTTCAGGAAAGTTTGTAAGTTTTTAACTAAGTATATAAGTATAAACAGTTTTTGGAAAACCAAATACTAACCATTCATTAAAACATTATTGGACTATTTTACTTCTTCAACTTTGGAATTGATGTTAGGTAGAGAGTTTGAAGAACACTGATAAGATTAAGTTTTTTTCTGTGTGAGCTAACAGTATGATAAAAGAGATAGGAGTTTTATCTACATATCTATGTTGCACTTATAAGAGTCTTTAGATGAAAAATGATCACCTATACTTCCCAAGGTATTCATTCAACAGATACCAAAACACACTTGTACAGTTGGATTTTGAAATAAAGTCCCAAAGAAAAATTAAATTTTAAAAAATTCTGGAGATGTACATAATAGTGACTATAGTTAATCGCATTGTATTATATATTTGAAAGCTGTTAAAGAGAGTAGATCTTAAAAGTTCTTATCACAAGAAAAAAATTGCAACTATATATTGTGTTGAATGTTATCTAGACATTGCCATGATCATTTTGCAATACACACAAATACTGAATTATTATGTTGTACACCTAAAAATAATATAATATTATATGTTAATTATATCTTAGCAAAACAGAAAAGATAAGCAAATTGACCAAGGGGTAAGATGTATTTTCATTAAATTCTTTAAATTTTAGTTTCAGGGAGAGATAATTGAAAAAGATAATTAAGGAGTTCTGTTGTGGTTCTATTGTGTCAAGGGATTTTCAATTATTGTAAGATTTTTTAGATTCAATTTTTCCCCTTTTGTTACAAGAATAAGAAGACATGTTTTATTGAGTAATAGAAGATGTAAATATAACTGCATAGACAAAAATATTATGGGAAAACAAATGAGAAAAAAACTTACCTGTAATAATGATAAATAACTTTATAAGTATTTGGGATTGGCACACGAGAATAGGTCAGATTTATGCAGACAGATGGAAGAAAACCATCTTCAACATAGAAAATGCCCAGAGGAAATACACAAAATCTAGTAAATTTGTTTCGAGAGTGGAACTCAATAAAAGTTTTAGTTGACCTTGGCATTTTCATAAATTTAGATGTCATTAGATATATGATATTTGTTCATGATTTAGTGAAAAGTCAGTGCTTTCACTTTATTGCTTTTATTTAAAAAGTAGATGGAAGCTTAAAGAAAAGTTCATATGACAGGGAGATATTGAAACTTCAAAAATATAAGAGTGAGAGAGATAGAGAATTCACTTAAGAAAAGAAATTAATAGTCCCAGTGAACAGACACAACAGAAGAAAAGATCACAGCAGTTGTCACCGATTTCCTTATTCATACTTCTAGTCATTCAAGAAGCATATCTGGCAAACTTTGCGTTAGTTATCAGGGCACAATGGTGTGCACAATAGACATAGCTTACTTCCATGAGCATTGGTAGAAAAAGATGTAAAACCATAAAAGATACCCAGATATATGATTACTTATTTTAATAGGAGCTATAAAGTAGACAGTACTGTGAGAGAGTAATGGATCAGGCAAACCCAGAGGGCAGTCATTGCTGAAGGAGAACAGTCAAGGTGAAGGAATTTCGAGGTGATGAATTCTGTGAGCACAAACTTGAATTGGGGAGGTCTTCAGTGCTGAAGGAACTGCAAGAAGAGGAGAGCCCCTGGAAACCTTCTGACCGAGCGGAAGCATGGTGCATGATGAAGTCAGGGAGGAAGGCGGGGGAATGATTCATCACTTCCAGCACCACAGATGCGATTTTAAATGCAACTGAAAGACTTTATAATGCTTAAGATAATCAATTTAAATTTTTTTAAATGATTCATAAATCTGGGTGCAGCCTATATGAGAAAAAAGAGGAGGGGTGAAATTCTTTCATCTGAGAAGAAATGATAATAGAGACTAATGTAGAGGCAGTGGAATTTGTAAAAGTTAAGAGATTTGAGATATTTGGAATAGAAACAAGAAGACATTTTAGAGTCTTTTACAAGTGTATTTGCGTCTATGTGACATTAAAAGTTTAATTTTTAAAAGGTGCATTGTCTAATGGTTAAAATGAATTTAGAAGATAATAGAAATTAATATTAACACCTATATGACACTTTTCCCAATTAGATTCTAGAGGCATATATAAACTAAAAATCATATTTTAGATAAATACAATTCCAAAAACTTTAGCTGATACTATTATTAAAAAGGGCTTCCCAGGTGGCACCAGTGTAAAAGAATCCTCCTGCTAGTGCAGGGAAGGCAAGAGATGTAGGTTCAACCCCTGGGTAGGGAAGATCCCCTGGCATAGAAGATGGCAACCCACTCCAGTATTTTTTCCTTGAAAATTCCATGGACAGAGGAGCCTGGTGGGCTATAGTCCATGAGATCACAAAGAACTGGACATGACTGAGCATGCATACACACACACACACAAACACACACATGCACACACACACAAGCACATCATTCAAAAATATATTCCTGACCAATGTTTTCTTAAACCAAATGGTAGAAAATGTTTCCACTAGGGTACTCAATTATATCATTAAAGTTAAGAATGATACTCTGTGAGCTCTGAAATTGTTAATTATTCACTTGAAAATAGTATCACAATATGAAAAAAAAAAGTGGACTGGGATATTTGTCCCCTCCCTATTTCTTATAAAAGAATAAACTTCAAAATTCCATATATATGCATTAGTATAGAGGAATCCGGTGGAGAGGGAGGTGGAAGGGGGGATCGGGATGGGGAATACATGTAAATCCATGGCTGATTCATGTCAATGTATGACAAAAACCACTACAATACTGTAAAGTAATTAGCCTCCAACTAATAAAAACAAATAAAAAAAAAAAAACTTCATTGACCACAAATTATCAAAAACTGCTGGAAATCTTGTGGGTATAAGTTCTTTGTTTAAAATAATTAAAAAGAAAAAGGAACAAGTTAAGGTGCTTATTATTGAAAACTAAAAAGGAGAATTAAGAGTTGTTAAAATGACCTCTAATATTAAGAATCAAGCACTGCTACATGCAAATATGATTGTTTCACCTGATTATTTTAGGTTGTTCAACACAGTAAATTAGGCTGTAGATTGCAAGAACTGCCATTCTTACTGCATTTTATTTTACTGCATGCTGTTTACTGATTTTTGCATACTGGCTACAGATAATATAAGTCTCTAAATAGTGACCTCTCAAAATGATCGGAATGTTAGAAGAAAAGGCAATTACTGTTTGTCAGTTAAGTGTTACAATAAATTGAATATTCTTTAGTTGAATTTTATAACAGATATTAGTAATATTCATTTCTCTTATAGGCAGAAACCCCAAAATTTAAATAAACATTGAAACAACATGCTTGTAGTTTGTTGAGAGTTTATAGGACAAGAACTAAAGTTTAATCTTGAAGAGAATTTTCCTAAGATTCCTGGCTGTAAAACAACAGAAGACATTTTGGAACAGAGGTAAAATAGTCCATACAGTCTACTTAGAATATGGGCAAATCAACACTGACGATTAATACTCATGTGATAACAAACATAGTGTTTTTCAGTTTTGTTATCAATATATTTAGGACAATACATTTTATTAGTGATTACTATATTTTCATGGGAATAAGAAACTGCCATGTACTTCAATTTCTAGCCATTAACACAAGTCAGTTAACACAGAGCTGAGTTCAATTATATGTTTTTAACCTTAACATAGGCTTCCCAGGCGGTTCCAGTGGTAAAGAATCTGCCTGCCAGTGCAGGAGATACAAGAGACATAGATTCAACCCCTGGGCCTGAAAGATTCCCTGTAGGAGGAAATGGTAACCCACTGTGGTATATTTTTGCCCGAGAAATCTCATGGACAAAGGAGCCTGGCAGGCTACAGTCCATGGGGTCACAGAGAGTTGGATACAACTGAGTATACACACACACACAGAGACACA
Source organism: Odocoileus virginianus (assembly GCF_023699985.2). Taxonomy (NCBI): domain Eukaryota; kingdom Metazoa; phylum Chordata; class Mammalia; order Artiodactyla; family Cervidae; genus Odocoileus; species Odocoileus virginianus. The sequence continues at coordinate 63,570,939 of NC_069684.1, forward strand.
TTGTTAACATTCCTCTTTATTGGATATTTTTACATGTAATTATATTCTATTTTTTCTGTTCATAATATTGCTTAATAACACTATGGATTTCATGCACTGTTAAAGCAATTTTCTGTTAGAAACTATATTGCATGCAATTCCTATTAACAAAAAATTCCTATTAAGTTATGCCTTGTAAATTCAAAACATTATTTGAAAAATATTAAATATTACTAAGTATTAACTATTAACATATGGTATAATTAAGTCATTTATTTACATATTTCATAAAACATTATCATGTAACACTTTTCCAGTGATGAGTGTATATCAGTGGGTAAAGAGCTAAACTAACTGCCCTCAAGCACTTTGTTATCTAATTTCTATATAGCAAGTGCAGACACATTTTTTATGGGATCAGATTATGATAATGCCATAAATGAAACAAACAAGGAAAAGATAGTGGTGATGAGAGGTATTTACAACTATCAAATATAAATTTGAAAGACTGCATAAAGACAAAGAGTGAAATTTTTGTATATCTGAAAAATTGAATATAAAGATATGTTTCTATAATTTTTCTGTAAAAATAACTCTAAAACAGAGGACATTAGATATTCTTCCCATGAAAAGTAAAGTAAAAGTGTTAGTTGTTCAGTCGTGTTGGACTCTGCAACCCCACGGACTGAAGCCTACCCAGGCTCCTCTGTTTATGGGATTCCCCAGGCAAGAATACTGGAGTGGGTAGCCATTCCCTTTTCCAGGGGAATCTTCCTGATCCAGGGACTGAATCCAGCTCTCCTGCATTGCAGATTCTTTACTGTCTAAGCCTCCAGGGAAGCTCATATTCCCACTCATACACACACAAGCACACACTCCTTATTGCCATGGATCTTGTTGTGTTACCTTGCATGTGAATATATCCCTTCTTAAGCCTGAAATATACTTGTTTGGAAGTTTATCACTGAAAAAAATTTGCCTAATAATATCACTCTCAGTATGTTTTAAATGATATAGTATTAAATATAGACATCATATTTTTATCCTAGAATCAACAGCTATCCTAGAATCAACAGTTATATAGTAGAATTAATAGCTCTCCATTACTTTCTGAGAAAGCTGCTCTTGAACTATTGTCCAGAAATCTGAGCCCTGAAAACACCTTTAATATCTTTGACTCTAACCGCTATTTCTCAAGTAGTTAGGATTTCAAGTTAGGCACTTTCATTCATTCTTTCACTTACTAACATTAACTTTCCTCATAGATCACTTCATGGCAGATAGATGGGAAAAAATGGAAATAGTGGAGTATTTTATTTTCTGGGGCTCCAAAACCACTGAAGACAGTGACTGCAGTCATGAAATTAAAAGAAACTTCAGTTCAGTTCAGTTACTCAGTTGTGTCCGACTCTGCGACCCCACTGACTGCAGCACACCAGGCTTCCCTGTCCTTTAACAACTCCCAAACCTTGCTAAGATTCATGTCCATTGAGTTGGTGATGCTATCTACCCATCTCATCCTCTGTCATGCCCTGCTCCTCCTGCCTTCAATCTTTCCCAGCATCAGCGTCATTTTCCAATGAGTCAGTTCTTCCCATAAGGTGTCCAAAGTATTGGAGTTTCAGCTTCAGCATCAGTCCTTCCAATGAATATTCAAGACTGATTTCCTTTAGGATGGACAGGTTGGATCTCCTTGCAGTCCAAGGGACTCTCAAGAGTCTTCTCCAACTCCACAGTTCAAAAGCATCAGTTCTTCAGTGCTCAGTTTTCTTTACAGTCCAACTCTCACATCCATACATGACCACCGGAAAAATCATAGCTTTGACTAGACAGACCTTTGTTGGCCAAATAATGTCTCTTGCTTTTTAACATGCTGTCTAAGTTGGTCATAGCTTTTCTTCTAAGGAGCAAGCATCTTTTAATTTCATGGCTGCAGTCACCATCTGCAATGATTTTGGAGCCCAAGAAAATAAAGTCTGTCATTGTTTCCATTGTTTCCCCAAATATTTGCCATGAAGTGATGGGACCAGATGACATGATCTTAGCTTTCTGAATGTTGAGTTTTAACCAAAATTTTTCACTCTCCTCTTTCACTTTCATCAAGAGGTTAATTCTTCTTTGTTTTCTGCCATAAAGGTGGTGTCATCTGCATATCTGAGGTTATTGATATTTCTTCCAGCAATGTTGAATCCCAGCTTGTGCTTCATCCAGCTTGTGCTTCATCCAGCCTGGCATTTCACATGGTGTACTCTACATGTGACTTAAATAAGCAGGGTGACAATATACAGCCTTGATGTACTCCTTTTCCAATTTTGAACCAGTCTGTTTTCCCATGTCCAGTTCTAACTGCTACATTTTCACCTGCATAAAGATTTCTCAGGAGGCAGGTAAGGTGATCTTGTATACCCATCTCTTTGAGAATTTTCCACAGTTTACTGCAATCCCCACAGTCAAAGGCTTTGGCGCAGTCAACAAAGCAGGTGTTTTTTTCTGGAACTCTCTTGCTTTCTCGATGATCCAATGGATGTTGACAAGTTGATCTCTGGTTCATCTCCCTTTTTAAATCCAGCTTGAACATCTGGAAGTTCTTGGTTCACATACTGTTGAAGCCTCCTTGTAGAAATTTGAGCATTACTTTACTAGTGTGTGAGATGAGGGCAATTGTGCAGTAATTTGAACATTCTTTGGCATTACCTTTCTGAGTTTTCCAAATTTGCTGGTATATTGAGTGCAGCACTTTCACAGCATCATCCTTTAGGGTTTGAAATAGCTCAACTGGAATTCCATCCCCTCCACTAGCTTTGTTCATAGTGATACTTCCTAAGGCCCACTTGACTTCACATTCCAGGATGTCTGACTCTAGGTGAGCGATCACGCCATCATAATTATCTGGGTCGTGAAGGTCATTTTTGTATAGTTCTTCTGTGTATTCCTTCCACCTCTTTTTAATATCTTCTGCTTCTGTTAGGTTCATGACATTTCTGTCCTTATTGTGCCCATCTTCGCATGAAATGTTCCTTTGGTATCTCTAATTTTCTTGAAAAGATCTCTAGTCTTTCACATTCTATTGTTTTCCTCTATTTCTTTGCATTGATCTCTGAGGAATGCTTTCTTATTTCTCCTTGCTATTCTTTGGAACTCTGCATTCATATGGGTATATCTTTTCTCCTTTGCCTTTCACTTCTCTTTTCTCAGCTATTTGTAAGGCCTCTTCAGACAACCATTTTCCTTTTTTGCACTTCTTTTTCTTGGTGATGGTCTTGATCACTACTCCTGTACAATTTCATGAACCTTCATCCATATTTCTTCAGGCACTCTATCAGATCTAGTCCCTTGAATCTATTTGTCACTTCCACTGTATAATCGCAAAGGATTTGATCTAGGTCATGCCTGAATGGTCCAGTGGTTTTCCCTACTTCTTCAATTAAAGTCTGAATTTGGCATTAAGTAAGAATTGATGTTTTCAAACTGTGGCACTGGAAAACTCTCGAGAGTCTTTTGGACTACAGGGTCAAACCAGTCACTCTTAAAGGAAATCAGTCCTGAATACTCATTGGAAGGACTGATGCTGAAGGTGAAGCTGAAACTCTAATACTTTGGCCACCTGATCCTGAGAGCCGACTCATGGGGAAAGACGCTAATGCTGGAAAGATTGAGGGCAGGAGGAGAAGGGGAACGCAGATGAGATGGTTGGATGGCATCACTGACTCAATGGGCATGAGTTTGATTAATCCGGGTGATTATGAAAGATAGGGAAGCATTGTGTGCTGTAGCCCATGGGGTCACAGAGGGTCAAATAAGACTGAGAGACTGAACAACAACAACCCCATTGATAATGGGTTTTCTCCAACTTATAAACTTCCTTCTTTGAAAGAGCCAATATCCCATATTCCAAGTACTTTAATACAGCAAATAATATGGACTGAATTAAAAGGGTGTATCATGACTACAATAGAAGAATCTATCACATAATGTACATCTCAGACTGGAAAATTTTCCACCTAGTAAGTTCAAGTATTGAAGTGAAGTGATTTTGCTCAGTCATGTCTGACTTTCTGCGAACCCATGGAGTGTAGCCTACCAGTCTCCTCCTTCCAAGGGATTTTCCAGGCAAAAATACTGGCAAGGGTTGCCATTTCCTACTCCAGGTGATATCTAGACCCAGGAATAGAACCCATGTCTCTTGTGTCTCCAGCATTGGCCGCAGATTCTTTACGAATGCACCACCTGGGATGCCGTTTTCTGCGTATGGGAAGATGCAAGTGTCTGGGCTCATTAAAATCATTCCTGAGATTTGCGTCTCAGCTATGTTGGGCCAGAATCCTGTGTTTTCACATCCTAAGTTTTCCTCAGGGCTCACTGTAGGGAGTGGCTGCAGTCTGGAGATGGAGAGGTATTTACTCTCAGTATTTAGTACCGGAGATAGCAGGTATTCTTACCTTCTTGAGTTCTGTCAGGGCTCACCAGCTCACCATCCGTGGTGGCTGCAATTGCTGCTGACTGCAACATCCTTGTATATGGATCCAGCAGGAAAAAAATTCCATTTCTCAGTTGCCTCAATATAAAATTGTCCCCCAAAACTTAGAATTTCAATACAGCATATCAATCTATAAGGTAAGGTAAATGAGTAGGACTAGGTCAAATTGCCAACATTCACTGGGTTGTAGAAAAAGCAAGGGAATTCCAGAAAAACACCTACTTCTGCTTCATTGACTACACTAAAGCCTTTGACTGTGTGGATCACAAAAAACTGTGGAAAATTCTTAAAGAGATAGGAATACCAGACCACCTTACCTATTTCTGAGTAACCTGTATGCAGGTCAAGAAGCAACAGAATCGGACATGGAACAATGGACTGGTTCCAAACTGGGAAAAGAGTATGTCACTCTGCTCATTTAACTTATATGCAGAGTATATCAGGAGAAATGCCGGGCTGGATGAAGCTCAGGCTGGAGTCAAGATTTCCAGGAGAAATATCAATAACCTCAGATATGCAGATGACACCACCCTAATTTCACAAAGTGAAGAGGAACCAAAGAGCCTCTTGATGAAAGTGAGAGGAGAGTGAAAAAGCCGGCTTAAAACTCGACATTCAAAAAACTAAGATCTGGCATCTGGTCCCATCACTTCATGGCAGATAGATGGGAAAACAATGGAAACAGTGATAAACTTTATTTTCCTGGGCTCCAAAATCAGTGTGGACAAGTGACTGCAGACATGAAATTAAAAGATGCCGCTACTTGGAAGAAAAGCTATGTCAAACCTAGAGAGTATATGAAAAAGTAGAGACATCACTTTGCTGTCAAAGATTCATGTAGTTAAAGCTATGGTTTTTCCAGTAGTCATGTATGGATGTAAGAGCTGGACCATAAAGAAGACTGAGTGCCAAAGAATTAATGCTTTTGAACTGTGGTTCTGGAGAAGACTCTTTGGAGTCCCTTGGGCAGCAAGAAGATCAAACCAGTAGGAGATCAATGCAAGATCAATGCAAGAGATGAAAGAGACACCCTGGGTTGGGAAGGTCACCTGGAGGAGAGCATGGCAGCCCACTCTGGTATTCTTGCTTGGAAAATTCCACGGATGGAGGAGACTGGCGGACTATAGTTCATGGGGTTGCAGAGTTGGACACAATGAAGCAACTTAGCACATGTCCATATTATGTGTGATCTTAACTGACCTAAAACAAAAGTTCCCTATGAACATAGAGAAAAGCAAAATGAATGGGGAGAAGAAAGTACAGTATGAAGCTGAGTTACTTAATGATTCAATGGGCTTCCCTGGTGGTTAAGACAGTAAAGAATCTGCCTGCAATACAGAAGATCTGGGTTTAATACCTGGTTTGGGAAGATCCCTAGAGAAGGAAATGGCAACCCACTCCAGTATTCTTGCCTGGGCAATCCCATGGACAGAGGAGCCTGGCAGGCTACAGTCCATGGGATCATAAAGAGATGGACACGACTTAGTAACTATCACTCACTCACTCAAACCATGTAATAATCTTGTTAGCATTTTCTACAGATACTGGATTTGACAAATTGGCTATTCACAGAAGAGAGAAAACTTGGTAACATTTGATAAAATGAAAAATATAGTAGCTGTAGGGCCCAGTATTCCATGAAAAATTTTAAAAAAGGAACCTACACTTCATCACTAAAAGATAAACATTGCAAACATAAAGCTTGATCTGAAAATATTTTGGAATATTTACCTCATGTCTGCCCTTTTTTTGGTCAGTGGTATCAAATTAAAGAGTGTATTTTTAGTATAGAAATTACAAAGAATATTACAATATTATTAATTGAGTAATACTAATGTTAATGACATTTCAAGACTGTGTCTATTGCTTTTAGTTGCTTACTGCTCAGGGGCAAATAAAATAACTCAATAAGTTCATGCCAATACTAAGATTTTCTTTTAAAATACCATTATTAATTATGATCTTTTCTATGAATTTACTTAAATAAAAATGAGTTCATTTAGATTCTATAATATTATTTTAAATATCTCCATAAAACTTTTAAAGAATACTGCATAGTGTGTAAGAATGTTTAAAATAAATTTCTGATTAACCAGATAGCATATGAAATAATAGGAATATATTTAAGATGTTGTTCTTTAAAGGTCAAGAAATACATCCTGGACTTTCCTGGCATTACAGTGGTAAAGACCATGCTGCCAGTGCAAGGGGCGGAGGTTTGATCTTTGGTTAGGCAACTAAGATCCCATATAATGTGCAGCATAGCAAAAAAAAGAAAAAGAGGTCCCAGTCAAGATATCAGACAACAGAGGAAATAGAGACAGTGATTTATGTTATTATAAAAGAATAGATGATCTTCTAATTAAATACAAATATGCATTATTTATTATCTTGAAAGCTAATTTGATAAAGATTCCTAAAATAACTTGACATTTCCCATATACAAGAGCTTTTGTAAACACTGATCCCTTAAAATGTTGAAAAAATATTTAGTGGAGTATCATACCATGTAACAGAGAAAAAAGTTAAAGCAGCATTTTTCTCTCACATTTTGAAATACAAGCTTCTTCCTTTTCTATTTTCCTTGATTTTTATTTTGTTAGATGTTCTAGATACAAATTTTGGACAATCAAAGAATAATTCCTAGAATAATTTTTAGTTATACATCTGAAACACCCATTCATCATGCCATATCTGTGTATTACCATGAACAATTACTGGTTTTAATGAAAAACTCGTTCATTGTGACAGTAGCAGTCCTCATATTCCACAATGTTTCTACATATGCAAATATGTTCTTGAAATTAATACAATAGCAGCATCCATTTCTTTGCTTAGTGGTTGATGAAACTTTAAACAGGCATATATTTCTCTTCCTTTGACATTCATGATCAATAGTATGCATTAGGAAACAGTGAATTTGTGTTGTTATAGAAATATTTGATCATAGGGTGAGTAGAGTTAAGATCCAGAAATAGTTGAATGTCTTTAAAGTCTTTTAATTTGTGTCACATGTGTCAGGAAGAAATAATTTCTTCTTCCTCTCAAATGTGATTTCAGTATCAAATATTATAAATAAATATCCCTTCTAGCTATTTGGGGGAGAGTTCATTTTCATGAACACATTAGCCATTGTTGTTACACATTTTCAACACAGATTCTCCTGCATCCTCTCTTGTTGCTAAGATTAGATATCTATATTTCCTTGACTTTTTATCTTTTATTGTCTTTGCTAGCTAACATTTAACAAAATGACCATGTTATTTTTAGGAAATTTAAAACAGCTATTCTCATGTCAAAGTTCAATTTGATATTGCTGCTTATATTATAAAAATTAACTTCTCCAATAATAAATGCTTATAATTTCAGAAAATATACTGTGCGGTGCATGAAGGGAAGTTAAACTCTAGATATTTGACTACAACATTAACATGCAGGGGTTGGATCATCTTCTTAATCACAAAACTGAATATTTTCATTGCTTTCTGATTTCTTGGCAATTTGTGACTCTTTGATTGAAATTCAGGCTTCCTTTGTGACTCAGCTGGTAAAGAATCCGCCTGCAATGTGGGAGATCTAGGTTTGATCCCTGGGTTGGGAAGATCCCCTGGAGAAGGGAAAGGCTATCCACTCCAGTATTCTGGTCTGGAGAATTCCATGGACTGCATAGTTCATGGGGTTGCAAAGAGTTGGACACAACTGAGTGATTTTCACTTTCACTTTCTTTCACTTCATACATATTCATACATACATCTATTATACACACACACACATGCACACACACACACACATGGGCTTCCCTGGTGGCTCAGATTGTAAAGAATCTGCCTGCCATGAGGGAGACCCAGGTCCCATCCCTGGGTCAGGAAGATCCCCTGGGGCAATTCACTCCAGTATTCTTACCTGGGGATTCCATGGACAGAGGAGCCTGGTGGACTACCATTCATGGGGTCACAAAGAGTCAGACACGACTGAGTGACTAACACTTTCACTTTCATACAGAGTAACACCCAGACACACACACACACACACACACACACACACATATATATATATATTTATATATACATGCATGCTAAGTTGCTCCAGTCATGTCTGACTCTTCATGACCTCATGGACTGTACCGCGCCAGGCTTCTCTGTCCATGGGATTCTCCAGGCAAGGATACTGGAGTGGGTTGCCATGCCCTCCTCCAGGGGATCTTCCCCACCCAGGGATGAAACCCACATCTCTTATGTCTCCTGCATTTTCATGTGGGTTTTTCACCACTAGCGCCACCTGAGAAGCCCATATATATGTATATATGACTCTATTAACTTAATCTGATATTTGGTAACAAAAACTGCAATATGGAATTTTAGGATTAATTAACATATACCGCTGAAGAGAGAAAAAATTACAAGATTGGGTTTCAGTTATTAGTATTGTTAATTTTAGAACTTATTTAAAAGTAAATTATATTTATGGTAATTATAATAGTTATATAACATTCTACTTTTTAAAGGAAATAGAATTAGATTTCTGAAAGTGAGTCGAGGTCATTATGTGTAAGAATATAAACAAAGGTGATAGGATTTATACATGCTCTGCTCTTTTGGACAGTTTAGTTTCTGTTGGGAATGAGTGGAAGGTCCTTCTAATATGTTAAATAATGTTTTTCAGTAAAAGTTAATCAAGAAAGATGTGTTTATGAGATCTGGAATCAATGCCCAATTGCAAATCTTGGTTCCATCAATTACTACTATAGTGCTGGGAAATTTATTTAGTATCTTTGAAAAAGTTTCCTCAACTGAAAAATGAAGAATAAAAACATTTAACTTAAATGATTGCTATGAAGATTTATGAAATCATACAAAACATCTAGGGTTTAACAGATATTTTCTCAATACATTATTATTATTATTATACCACACTCTAAGGAGTAAGTGCTTTTGAGGGACTATTTTGAGGAAAAGAAATACACAGGAATCTGTGTATTAGATTCCTATTGCAATAGCAAATGATCACACACAAGGGATTACAACACATACAATTATTATCTTAAATTTTTGTAGGTCAGAAAGCTGATACAATTCTGACTGGGATAAAAGCAAGCTGTCTTCAGGGCTGACTTCTTTGTAGAAGTTCTGGAGTGGAATATATTTCCTGTCCTTTTCCAGGTAGTGGCCCCCATCTGTCTTCACAGCCCTCAGTGCTGGTAGAGTCTTTCTCACCCAGCATCACTCTGGCATTTTCTTGGTTTTGTGTACCTCTTTTACTTTTAACAATCCTTGTGATTGCACTGAATCCACCTGGATAATCCAGAGTAATACCTATTTTAAGGACAGATGATTAGCAAACTTTAATTTCATCTGCAACTTTAATTCCCCCTGACATGTAATCTAGCATATTAATAGGTTTCAAGGATGAGAATGTGGAAATTGGGGGTGGGCATTATTGTGCCTACCACAATCTGTGTAATATATATTTTGTTTCATAAAGTGTAGACTAAGTCAATTAGCATTTCACAAACTATTTCACAAAATACAAAGAAAAGTGTTGTATGTGGGCAGTTTGTAACATGCAAAAATTACAAGATGTATTCAGTGATCTTCACTAGGAGAGATCATACTTTGGATATACAGGGGGCCAACAAACACATGAAAAGATGCTCAACATCATTAATTATTAGAGAAATGCAAATCAAAACTATAGTGAGGTATCACTTCACAACAGTCAGAATGACCAACATCAAAAAGTGTATCAAAAATAAATGGTGAACAGGGTGTGAAGAAAAGTGAACCCTCCTACACTGTTGATGGGGATTAGTACGACCACTATGGAGAACAGTATGGGGGTTCCTTATAAAACTAAAAATATAGCTACTATATGATCCAGGATACACTCCAGGGAGTATATCTAGATAAAACCATAATTTGAAAAGATACATGCACCCCTATGTTCATTGCAGTACTATTTACAACTGTCAATACATAAAAGAAACCCAAACATCCATTTACAGAGGAATAGCTAAAGAAGATGTGGTACATAAATACAGTGGAACATTTCCCAGCCATGAAAAAGGATGAAAAAAATACCATTTTCAGCAATCAGGATGATCTAGAGATTATTATATTAAGTGAAGTAAGTCAGACAGAATAAGAAAAATATCACGATATCACTTGTATGTGGAATTTTTAAAAATGAATAAATTTTTTACAAAACAAAAATAGACTCACAGACAAAGAAAACAAACTTATGGTCATCAGAGATGAAAGGTACAGGTAGAAAGAGATTAACGAAAAGCTTGGGATTAGCATATACATGCTATTATATATAAAATAAAATAATAAGGACCTACTGTACAGAACAGAGAACTCTACTCAATATTCTGTAATAACCTGGATGGGAAAGGAATCTGAAAAAAATACATATAATTAAATTTGCTGTACACATGAAACTAGCACAGCATTGTCAATCAACTATATTCTAATATAAAATAAAATATTAAAAGGTAAAAAAGCACAGAATTATAGAAAGGATTCCAATTTACTATTTCAGCATAAGATTTTTGGTAGAGGGGAAAAGCTTCATTTTGTGAATCAGGACTCAAACTCAATGTTTCCTTTACACCTACTAAATTACCATATAAATTAAAGACTCTAAGATGCACTTATGCCCCACACTTCACTATCTCTGAATCATGATGCATCTTATAATTACTGAAATAACTTTAATGAGGAGTTAAAAAAATGGTGGTACAGAATGTTATGTCTTATAATCTTCTAGCAATTTTGATTTGATAATATGTGATAATGACCCTCATCAAAATGTGTCCTTCCTAATTTCTTATTTAAAAGTAAGATACTAAGAAAATAAGAAATGTAAGTCATACTCTATTATATTTCTATTCCATTTGAATACATGGTAATTTTGCTATCTGAATTATTTAATTTGGCATGGAAAAATTATAAACTTTACACTGAAGTCTTATGGTCTTATAAGTTTTTATCTTTAGTTTGGTATCAAATAATACCAATTTTATTAACAATTGATGCTTAAATGAGTTCCACATTTTACAAACTAATAAAACAATTATGTTTGTAATCAAGATAATTTGTTATTCACAAAGAGGTTTCATTTCCAGATGATTTTCCAAGGCTAGTTTTCTATTCACATGTTTCTTTTTATTCATGAGTTCTTGCATGATAAGGAACATAAGAACTTTAACATACTCTGATGAATTTAGTACATGAGTAAAAGTAATTGGTGCAGCCACTATAGGAAACAGTATGGAGGTTCCTCAAAAAAGTTAAAAATAGAACTATAATAACATCCAGCATTCCAGTTCTGGGTATTCATTCAAAGAATACAAAAACAGTAACTTGAAAAGATATCTGCACGCCCATATTCATTGCAGCATTATTTATAATAGCCAAGATATGGTAAAAAACTAAGTGACAACTTACAAATGAATAGATTTTAAAAATATGACACACACTCAGAAATATTACTCAGCCATAAAAGAGAAGGACATTTTGTCATTTGTGACAACACAGATAGACTATGATGACATTATACTAAGTGAGAAAAGTCAGAGAAAGACACTTCCCAATACTATACAGTAGGACACTGTTTATTTCATATATAGTAGTTTGTATCTGCTAATCCTAAACTCCTAATTTATCCCTGCTTTGGGGTGCTGCAGTCTATGGGATTGCAGAGTCAGACATGACTTAGATACTCAACAAAACACCCTCTTTCTCCTTTGGTCACCATATATTTGTTTTCTGTAAGCCTACTTCTATTTTGTAAATATGTTCACTTGTATCATATTTTAGATCCTACATATAAGTGATAACATGGCATTTGTATTATTCTTTCACTTCACTCAGTATGATAGTCTTTAGGTCCACCCATATGACATTTTGTGACAAACCCACAGACAGCATAATACTCAATGATGCAAAGCTGAAAGTCCTCCTACTAAAATCTGGAATGAGACAAGGATGCCCACTCTGACAATTTATATTCAATATTGTATTGGAAGTCTTATCCAGAGAATTGATGAGGGGGAAAATATACCAAGGTATCCAACTTGGAAGAGAAGAGGTAAAATTGTCATTATATGCAAATGACATGACTATATATAGAAAGTTCTAAAGACTCAACACAAAAACTACTAGCACTGATAAATGAATTCAGCAAGGTAGCAGGATCTAAGATTACCATACAGAAATCAGTTGCAATGGAATATCAGGAAAGGAAAGTAAAAGATGACCCCTTTTAAAACTGCATTAAAAAGAAAGCATTGACTACTTAGGAATAAATCTGACCAAAGAGATGAAAGACTTATAAGCTGACAGCTATAACACATCAATAAAGAAAATTAAAGATAATCAAAGAAATGGAATAATATCCCATACTCTTGAATTCAAAGAATTAATATTACTAAAATGTTCATAATACCCAAAGCAATCTACATATTTACTGTGATAAATATCAAAGTTAAAAAGTTTACAAATAACAAATGCTGGAAAGGGAGTGGAGAGAAGAGAACCCTACTACACCATTGGTGGCAATGTAAACTGGTATAGCCATTATTAAAAAAAAAAAAAAAAGTGGAGGTTCCTTAAAAAAAATAAAAATAGTGCTGCAATATGATCCAACAATCACACTGCTGGGCATTGTTGTTGTTGTTTACTCCCTCAGTCATATCCTACTCTTTGTAACCCCATGAACTGCAATAAGTTGGCTTCCCTGTCCTTCACCATCTCCTGCAACTTGCTGAAACTCATGTCCATTGAATTGGTGATGCCATCCAGCCATCTCATCCTCTGTCATCCCCTTCTCACTCCTGCCCTCAATCTTTCCCAGCATCAGGGTCTTTTCCAGTGAGTCAGCTGTTCACATCAGGTGGCCAAAGTATTGGAGCTTCAGCTTCAGCATCAGTCCTTCCAATGAACATTCAGGACTGATCTCCTTTAGGATGGACTGGTTGGATCTTCTGCAGTCCAAGGGACTCTCAAGAGTCTTCTCTAACACCACAGTTCAAAAGCATCAATTCTCCAGTGCTTAGATTTCTTTATGGTCCAACTTTTATATCCATACGTGACCACTGGGAAAACCATAGCTTTGACTAGACGGACATTTGTTGGTAAAGTAATGTCTCTGCTTTTTAATTTGCTGTCTAGGTTGGTCATAGCTTTTCTTTCATGGAGCAAGCCTCTTTTAATTTCATGGCTGCCGTCACCATCTGCTGTGATTTTGGAGCTCAAGAAAATAGTCTGTCAATACTTCCATTGTTTCCCCATCTCTTTGCCAGGAAGTGATGGGACCAGATGCCATGATCTTAGTTTTTTGAATGTTGAGTTTTAAGTCAACTTTTTTACTCTCCTCTTTCATCAAGAGGCTCTTTAGTTCCTCTTCACTTTCTGCCATGAGAGTGGTATCATCTGTATATCTGAAGTTATTGATATTTCTCCCAGCAATCTTAATTCCAGCTTGTGCTTCATCCAGCCTGGCATTTCACATGATGTACTCTGCATGTAAGTCAAATAAACAAGGTGACAATAAGGACCCTTGACGTACTCCTTTCCTAGTTTGAAACCGGTCTGTTGTTCCATGTCCAGTTCTAACTCTTGCTTCTTGACCTGCAAACAGATTTCTCAGGAGGCAGGTCAGGTGGTCTGGTATTCCCAACTCTTTAAGAATTTTCCACAGTTTGTTTACATCCACACAGTCAAAGCCTTTGACATAGCCAAAAAAGCAGAAGTAGATGTTTTTCTGGAACTCTCTTGATTTTCTATATTCCAATGGACGTTAGCAATTTGATCTCTGGTTCCTCTGCCTTTTTAAATCCAGCTTGAACTTCTGGAGGTTCTTGGTTCACATACTGTTGAAGCCTTGCTTTGGGAATTTTGAGTATTTCTTTGCTAGCATGTTAGATGAGTGCAGTTGTGTGGTAGTTTGAACATTGGCATTGCCTTTCTTTGGAATTGGAATGAAAACTGACATTTTCTAGTCCTGTGGCTGCTGCTGAGTTTTCCAAATTTGTTGGCATATTGAATGAAGCACTTTAACAGTATTATCTTTTAGGATTTGAAATAATTTAGCTAGAATTCCATCACTTCCACTAGCTTTGTTCATAGTGATGCTTCCTAAGGTCCACGTAACTTTGTACTCCAGGATTTCTGGCTTTAGGTGAATAATCACACCATCATGGTTATATGCATTATGATCCAGAGAAAACTCTAATTCAAAATGCACCCCAGTGTCTAAAGCAGCATTATTTTCTATAGTCAAGACATGGAAATAACCCAAACGTCCATCTACAGATGAATGGATAAAGAAGATGTGACAGATACACACACGCACATACATGCACACAAGAACACTACCCACTTTTTAGATGCTGAATAATATTCCATTGTTTGGATTTACCAAAGTTTATGTATCCATTCATCTACTGAATAATTTGGTTGCTTCCAAGTCATGCTAATTATGAATAAAACTATTACAAGAATACATGTTCGGGTTTTTGTACATACAAGTTTTCAAATACTTTCCATAGACTACAGGAGCATAATTGCTGAATCATGTGTCAAAAGAATGTTCAGCTTTGTAAGAAATCTTCAAACTGTCTTTCAGTCTAGCTGTACCATTTTGCATTCCTATGAGTATGAATGAGAATTCTTATTGTTTCATATCTCTGCCAGAGTTCGGTGTCATCAGAATCCCAAGTTTTTCCCATTCTAATAGGTGTGTAGTGATATCTTGGCTTAATTTGCATTTTCCTGATGACACAATGCAGAGCATCTTTCATATATCTGTATATTTTCTTAGGTAAAATGTCTCTTAAGCACTTTAGCCTATTTTTAAAAATCAGGTTGTTTAAATTCTTATTGTGTTTTAAGAGTTTCTATATATTTTGTGTATATATATATATATATATTTTAAGAGTTCTTTGTGTTTTTAGAGTCCTTATTCAGGTATGTCATTGCAAGTAGTTCTCCGAGTCTGTGGCCTGTTTTCTTATTTCCTTGACATAAGCTTTCACAGAGAAGAAACTTTTCATTTTGATTATGGCCAGCTTATCAATTTTTTCTTTCATAGAGCCTGTCTTTCATAGAGTACTGTAGCTGAAGTGTTACTGCCACTCCCAAAGTCATCTAGGTTTTCTACTATGTTATCTTCTAAAATCTAAAATCTATAAGCTTTCCTTTGGTAATTCAGACTTCACCTCAGCCCATTCTTGAAAAATATCCTTTCTTCTTTCCTCTTGCCTATTTGTAAAACTTGAGTGAAATATCAAAGCAATTGTATTACATGAAATCTGAATAAAGACTGTATTTTAGTGCATACAATACTGGTTAGACAGTGATGACAATAATACTAGCTAACATTTTAGTACTTATCATGTGTTAGAAGTTGTAGTAAGTTCTTATCATTGGTTAATTCATTAGGAGAGCTAAACAACTACAAGAAATTAAGTAATATTATAAGTTACATTATAAGAAATGCTATATAAGAATATGATCTATATTTTGTAGATAAGGAATCTAGAACAGGAGAGATTAATTCAGCAAAGGTCACACCGTTAGTAAGTAAGGGAGCTAGTGGATTAACAGGGCATATGATTCCAAACTTTGTACCTGTCATAAAAATTCTGTTCTGCTCTATAGTATGCACTTTTCTGTACACATATATTTGGGAGAGCATCATTATTACTTCAAGTACGAACATATTTCTAACTGAATTCACATTCATATTTCCACCTTTTAGAAGTATTCTCTACAAGCAGTAAAGACCTAATTAATTGATTTGCATTGGTTTTATGACATAAGTGTTATCTCATTTTATCATTCTCTGATTTTTATGATCCATTAGTAACCAATAATAGCATAACTAATGTAAAAATTAAGACAGCTCTTTTAATGTTTTTCCTATCAATATCATAATTTATTACATATGTCTGTATGTATTCTAGCACAATAAAAGTGAATTAATTTGACTTATCCAATATTTAATATAAAAAAATTGACATATCTTTGGTTGTTTTACTTCTTACCTTGCCCTTGAGGTATTTTCTCTTTAGCAAAGTGACTACAAGTTGGAATTAAATGTGATCCATGGTTTCCAGTTTATAAGTTTCCCTTCTATGTCATATCATTCAACTAAATGCTGGTGCATGTGCTTAGGCTCTGTGTACATATATAATTATTTGGATAATTTTATTTATTTATTTATTTTTATTACTTTTTTTCCATTTATTTTTATTAGTTGGAGGCTAATTATTTTACAACATTGCAGTGGTTTTTGTCATACATTGAAATGAATTAGCCATGGATTTACATGTATTCCCCATCCCGGTCCCCCCTCCCACCTCCCTCTCCACCCGATCCCTCTGGATCTTCCCAGTGCACCAGGCCTGAGCACTTGTCTTATGCATCCAACCTGGGCTGGTGATCTGTTTCACCCTAGATAATATACATGTTTTGATGCTGTTCTCTTGAAACATCCCACCCTCGCCTTCTCTCACAGAGTCCACAAGTCTGTTCTATACATCTGAGTCTCTTTTTCTGTTTTGCATATAGGGTTATCGTTACCATCTTTCTAAATTCCATATATATGTGTTAGTATACTGTAATGGTCTTTATCTTTCTGGCTTACTTCACTCTGTATAATGGGCTCCAGTTTTATCCATCTCATTAGAACTGATTCAAATGAATTCTTTTTAATGGCTGAGTAATATTCCATGGTATATATGTACCACAGCTTCCTCATCCATTCGTCTGCTGATGGGCATCTAGGTTGCTTCCATGTACTGGCTATTATAAACAGTGCTGCGATGAACACTGAGGTGCACGTGTCTCTTTCAGATCTGGTTTCCTTGGTGTGTATGCCCAGAAGTGGGATTGCTGGGTCATATGGCAGTTCTATTTCCAGCTTTTTAAGAAATCTCCACACTGTTTTCCACAGCGGCTGAACTAATTTGCATTCCCACCAACAGTGTAAGAGGGTTCCCTTTTCTCCACACCCTCTCCATCCCATTCTGGGATGTGGGTCATAGAGGATCCTGCTGTGATTTATGTCGGAGAGTGTTTTGCCTATGTTCTCCTCTAGGAGTTTTATAGTTTCTGGTCTTACATTTAGATCTTTAATCCATTTTGAGTTTATTTTTGTGTATGGTGTTAGAAAGTGTTCTAGTTTCATTCTTTTACAGGTGGTTGACCAGTTTTCCCAGCACCACTTGTTAAAGAGGTTGTCTTTTTTCCATTGTATATCCTTGCCTCCTTTGTCGAAGATAACGTGACCATAGGTTCGTGGATTTATCTCTGGGCTTTCTATTCTGTTCCATTGATCTATATTTCTGTCTTTGTGCCAGTACCATACTGTCTTGATGACTGTGGCTTTGTAGTATAGTCTGAAGTCAGGCAGGTTGATTCCTCCAGTTCCATTCTTCTTTCTCAAGATTACTTTGGCTATTTGAGGTTTTTTGTATTTCCATACAAATTGTGAAATTATTTGTTCTAGTTCTGTGAAAAATACCGTTGGTAGTTTGATAGGGATTGCCTTGAATCTATAGATTGCTTTGGGTAGTATAGCCATTTTGACAATATTGATTCTTCCAATCCATGAACACGGTATAACTATAAAACACTGATGAAAGAGGATAATTTTATTTATTTTGAAGACTATTGCTAAAATGTCTGTTTCATTAATATTCTAGCTAAAGTATATAAAGTGCTCATGAAATGTGGGCCTAAAGCATTGGTAATTTGTGATCTTTCATGATTCAATTAGCATTTATCGAGTGTCTGGTACATACCATATAGAAAGTTGTGTGTTGAGCTAAATCACCTGTACTTTTGTTGAGCATAGAATGGGGGATAAAAGACTGAAAAATAAAATCACCTCTAAAAGTACTGAATTGCAATAGAAACAATTTATTTCAAGGGAAAATACATTATGCTGTGGGAGCATAAACAGGGGTGACATTACCTAAGGAGCTATACAAGACTTCTCTGAGGAACCAACATTAAAGCTGTAATCTGAAGGATTTATTGCAGTTAGTTAGGTGACAAAGTTAGAGGAGAGCATTCTGGTCACCAGGAAAAAGAACATGCCACATTTAAAGGTAGTGAAAGTATCCTGAAATGGGGAAGGGTGGAAAGGGATGATGGCTGGTACAAAGCATGTGGTCACTGCACTTCCTGTTATGTTTTCAGAAAGCAATAGGCATCATTGACAGATTGTCAACTGGGGAATGATATGATCAGAATTTAATTCTTGAAAAGATATCTTATTACTTTGTGAATAATGATGTTAGGAATGTTCGGGATAAATGCAAGATCAGTTAGAGAATGTACCTACCCAGTTAGACCACCCAGAAACCAAAGATATTCATCATTTACAACTCAAGTCCATCACCAACACCTTTTAAAAACCAATGGTGAGTGCTCTTCCTCTTGGAAGAAGTAATCCAGCCTTTTGTCTTTATTATAAAGCTATCTACCATTGCAACTGTATTATTTTGTATTAAAACATTTCTTTCTATAAAACATAAGCTTAGTGGAAGAAAGAACTATATCTTAAATCAGCTTTCTACCTTTTCTGCCTAACACACTGCTTCATATATAACAGTCATTGAATAGAAATTGGCTGAAAAAGTTAATACACTAATCAAGGAAACAAGAAAGATGCGTCTTGAATTAATCTACCCATGAAGTGACATGAATGCAAGAAAAAAATCACAAAGGGGTTGGTCTGAGAATAGTAGATAGATAAGATTTTAACTGAGAAAGGACAGGTAGAAGAAAAGAATCCCTTGCAAATGAAGGCAAGTGAACCACTCATAGAATAGGTAGAAAACCAAGAAACAATGTACAATTAATGAAGTTAAAGGACTGGACATTTAAAATTAGAAATGTTGACATATTTTAATAAAGCAAAGTGCTACAGAAAGTGTAGGGTATAAAAGGTAAGGACTGACAAATCAGAGGCTGCTGCTGCATTTAGGACTGGCACTCTCAGTAGAGGGCTAGGGGAGTGATGTCAGATTATACTGAATTAAGGAATGGATGAAGAGGAATAAGAAAATACACACAGAGATAAAAGAGAAAAGGAGCAGCACTTAAAAAAAAAGTACATATTTTTTTGTTTGTTTGTTCAGGTTTTAAGAAGGAGCATGTGTGCATGATTTTATTTCCAGGGGAAAACAGAAGAGCGATCGAAGGAAATACTTGTATTTGTTGGCTTATATATTGTTTTCTTTTGAAGTTGTTACCCTCCTCTAAATCTGCCCTTTCTCCAATGGCTGAAGGCTTTCATTCCACAGGGAAAATGAGAAGAATGATTCTGGGTTGCGCATCTCCTGCTATGTCTTCTCTTTCCCGCCCCTATGCCTGCATGACTGTGGAAGCTTTCCCCTGTCTCACCCTTCCCTCTCTGATGGGATCAAGGAAGGTTGTGACTTTTTTAGATTGTCTGTTTTTGCTTAAAGGTGGGCACTGCTCTTTGTATATTTATACAATTCAAGCAAAAGCTGAAACCTAAGGGCAGTTTCTATGTACAAATAAAAAATTTTAGAAGTTACTAGAGTCTTATAAATGTACTATCAGTTCAGTCAGGATATATGTTTGAAATCCATGTCCTTCCTGTCTTTTAAGCTCAGTTTCTAAATATTACTTTTCTGTTATAAGTCTAGTAAATATTTGCAACTCCTTTTAGGAGTATTTGCATTAGTATTCATCTATTTATTGAATTGGTTTATACTGTTAATTACTTTTAAGTGCACTGAAAGTTACTATAATTTCTTTAACAAATATGTTTCTGTTTTAATGACTTATCATAACTTTAAATAGTTGATATGTTATAGTAAATTAAAATTTTAACAAGATATTTATTAATTATATGTATATGAGTGTGTGCAGAAGGGATATGTACTTGTAGAAATATACCTAAAGTTATATAATTATATCAGCAAAATGTCACTTAAATACATATAATTCAGTTGCACAATATGATATCATAAATGGAATTAAAAGACTGAACTATTATCCCAATAGTGTAAACTCTCTTAATCACAAAAATGACAAATAATTGAAATCACATATATTTTTTGATTCTTTAAGGAAAAATTAGTGAAGGTAATTTTATTGTCTTAAATATTTATATAATTAATACTGAAATTGTCTAGAGTCAGAAGATATGTTTTTTATTTTAGTTGTTAAATCTTGTCCGACTCTTTTGCAACCCCATGAATTGTGGTCCATGGGGCTCCTCTGTCCATGGGATTTCCCAGGCAAGAATACTGGAGTAGTTTGCCATTTCCTTCTCCAGGGGATCTTCCCTACTCAGGGATCAGGGGATTCTTTATCACTGAGCTGCCAAGGAAGCCCAGGCTTCCCTGGTGGCTCAGAGGGTAAAGCGTCTACCCACAATGTGGGAGATCTGGGTTCGATCCCTGGGTTGGAAAGATCCCCTGGAGAAGGACATGGCAACCCACTCCAGTATTCTTGCCTGGAGAATCCCATGGCTGGAGGAGCCTGGTGGGCTATATATATAGTCCATGGGGTCACAAAGAGTAGGACATGACTGAGCGACTTCACTTTCACCAAGGAAGCCCAGAGTCAGCAGATGTTTATGCCACTGATGATTCAATCTGGATTGTATTTCTGGGTTAAGTAAAGAGAAAGGACAATAGGAGTTAATATCAGAGTGATAATATGGTCCACTTTTATTTAAAGTTACTTTTTAAAATTTGGCTTACACTTTGAGCATAATGGAGATCCACTGGAAGGCTTTGAGCAGAGGAGAAATAGATAAAAGGATATGTTTTTGAACCTATGGCTGTTTTGCAGAGAAGACCTTGTAAAAGAACAATGGCAGAAGCAAGAATGCCTGTTGGGAGACTATAATCCAGGCATGTATGATGGTGGTTCAATTTTGTGTGGCAGTGATAGTATCAATCAGAGTCCACAGAGGAAACAAATCACACTCTAAAAGTAATAAATATTAATTTTTAAGTAATTAAATGTAATGTAATAAAGAAAACTTTTACAAAATTGCTTCCTTATTTAAAGGGAAAAATTAAATAAAAAGAAACAAGGCATGATGGACCAAGGAAAAAACACCTACCACACACCTAAAAGATCAGGAGAATGAGTAGTGAACAGAACTGGGTGAAACTTTTAGCTATAGAAAAAGTCACCTTACAGGAGTTGTGCCCTTTGGTCAGAGAAACACAATCACTTCTGAACTTCTGAGCTATGAGACAGGGGGTCTCTGAGCCAAACACCCAGTATTTGTCAAGGGGAGTAAAACTTAAGCTTTGTTGTCACCAAGATTCTCCAAG
The DNA here is from genome assembly GCF_023699985.2 of Odocoileus virginianus. Lineage (NCBI taxonomy): Eukaryota > Metazoa > Chordata > Mammalia > Artiodactyla > Cervidae > Odocoileus > Odocoileus virginianus. Next base: position 63,592,733 of record NC_069684.1, read on the forward strand.
GACAAAGTTAAGTGGTAAAAGCTGAGCTCTGCTAAAACAAAGAGATAAGGTGTCCACTTCTGAGGTCAAGGAAGACTTCTTTGTCTGCACATGCACAGGAAGACTTCTTGGAGGTCAAAAAGAGAGGGACCCCACCCCATAATAGGTATGGACATACACCCAGAGGCTTCTGCGGTGGGATCTACCTTAGCAAAAATTTGCTCATGCACCTTGGGGAGGATCCATGGACCAATCAGATGTAAAGAAAGAAGAAAGATAATTGGCCAAAGGTAAACAAAGATCCTGAGCACCAAAGATTTGATGCTTTTGAACTGTGGTGTTGGAGAAGACTCTTGAGAGTCCCTTGGACTGCAAGGAGATCCAACGAGTCCATCGTAAAGGAGATCAGTCCTGAGTGTTCATTGGAAGGACTGATGTTGAAGCTGAAGCTCCAATACTTTGGCCACCTGATGCGAAGAGTTGACTCATTGGAAAAGACCCTGATGCTGGGACAGATTGGGGGCAGGAGGAGTAGGGGATGACAGAGGATGAGATGGCTGGATGACATTACTGACTCAATGGACATGAGTTTGGGTAAGCTCCGGGAAGTGGGTGATGGACAGGGAGGCCTGACATGCTGTGGTCCATGGGGTCACAAAGAGTCGGATGTGACTGAGTGATTGAACTGAACTGAAACAAAGATCCAGAAGGACCATCCTATATAGGTGACTGACATCACCTCTGCACTGTGTTCCTACTCACTCAGGATGTCCATACGTGTCTCTGCATCTGTTTCTGATGCCTTGTTCTCCTCATCACTCAGGATGCTTGCACTCCTCTCTGGGTGTGTGTCCCTGCCTAGTGTCTGGCTGACTGCCCTCCCCCTCATTCAAGAGGATGCTATACCCTTTCCCTCTGGGTGTGCATCTCTGCCCTGCTTCTGAGTTGGATAAACAAACTGTTTCCCTCTGTGCTCTCCCATACATTGTGCTGTGTCTCTAATAATAAACTTTGTACCTGTTTTTACAGTTTTTGCTTCCTTGAAACATTCTTGTTTTCAAATAGGGGCAAGAGCCAGGGCCACTTTGCTTCTTGCCTCTAGCCCTTGGCATTCTAGTGGCTAAGACACTTGATTTTCATCCTGGTTACCCTGGTTTAATTCCTGGACTGGGAACTAAGATCTCTTTTCAGGACTGATCACTGCTCTCCCTCCAAGATCACTTTCACCAAAGAATAAACTGGGGAATGAATGCTCCAACCAATTTCTTTTCTCAACTGCTGTTTTGTAAGTTCCTCCATTTTGAAGAAAGTAAGAAGAATTCAGAAGGCAAAGTGTTTTTTGAGATTTAAAGGTTCTTTGATATAGGACACAATATATGTCACCTGAATAGATGAAAAGCTGAACTCCTGGTTACACCTCTGAACAAAAGAAGGATGTCAAGCAGAGCTACAGAGATGGCTGTATTGGGGAGAGGATAACAAACTGGAGTTATGGGGGAAGCTTCTCTATGGTAACTGGGGTACGGTTGGCTATGTTTCCTGGGCTCCCTGTTAATTAGCTAATTTTAATAATTCCCCTAGAGTCAGCACAAAGAGCTGTCCCCAGCTATTTGGTGCCTGGCCCCAGGGCAATGAAGGCAACTGCTAGTGGCCCAGAGTGGGAAAACACAATCAGGGATTGTGGTTGGACTTTGACCTTCACTTCCTGCTCAAAAAGGGAACTGACCAGTCTCTAATCAAGGACTCAGACCTGAGTCAAGACACCATTAAACACACACACATACACAGAGCTACACTATACAACTTTTTAAATATAACCTTTAAAATTCAAGTCTGCAAATTATAGAACCAAAGTGAAAAAAGTGATGATGAGAACAGAAATTGAGATGTGGCAAAATTCTAATATATGAAGATAGAGACAGATTTTCTGGTACATTAGATATTGTTGTTGTTCAGTAGCTAAGCTGTCTTTGACTCTTTTGAGATCCCGGGGATGATAGCCCACCAGGCTACTCTGTCCATGGCATTTGTCAGGCAAGAATACTGGAGTGGGTTGCCATTTTTTTCTCCAGGGGATCTTCCCCACCCAGGGATTGAATTCACATCTCCATTGTCAGATGGATTCTTTCTCACTGAGCCACCCCAGAAGCCCACATTAAATACAGAATGTGAAATAAAGCAAGAGGTCAGTGATGAACTCAATAATGTGCCCCAAATAAAAGCTGCCACCATCAAAATGAGGGAAGTATGCGTGTGTGTGTTTGTTGGGAGCAGGAGGAAATACATTTGATGACTCAGATTAAGTTATTCTTGAAATACAGATTTTGAGATATCTATGAAGTGTAAAATATCAACAGTCCACTGTACAAATTAAAGCAAAGGTCTGGAATTTGGGTGAGATACCTGTGCTGAAATTGTAAATTATTGGCATATAGATGATACTTAATCTCATGGACTAAGTGGGATCACAAAAGGCAAGAGTATAAAGAAGAAAATCAACAATTAAGGCCTAGGAGTGTTCACCGGGGTGGAGGAGGGTGGAAGGGTTCATGTTAATGGAGCAGGAAGAGAAAAGGAAGTGATAGAGACTGAAGAGCCCTGAGAGCAAAAGTACAAATGTGAGAGATTGGAAACCAGATGGGATAAAGCACATCAAGGAAGAAGGATATACATTAACTGAAATAAAAACTGATAACAGGTTGTTGAAATTAGCAAAGTGAACATCAATATCAAATTTTGTAAGAACAATGACATTAACTGGTGAAGTGCATGAATCTTGATTTGGAAAGAGATCATAAAAGAGAAGAAGAAAAGGAGAAAGGCTATAGATAATCCTTTTGTGTTTGTTTGCTTTTGAAAAGAAGAACCAAAGCAGGGCGGGGCGGGGGGGGATGAGCCATTGACTAGTTGCTTATTTGTTTGTTGGTTGGTTTTAAGATGAGAGAAATACCAGCATGAAATTACACTGATGAAAATAATTAATGAATGAGACAAAACTATTGATTCAAGGAAAGGGAAAATCCTTTATATGCATCCACACTGAAATGACAAAAAAATTAAGACAGATTAGTATTCAAGCTAAAATGAACCATGAGCCAAAATACTTTTGAAATGAGGAGGAATGACCCAATATCAGTGGATTATGAAATTAATTACAATTTGAGGAAATGTCAAAGATATTGACAAATGGCAAACCAAGGATAATATATAGAGAGAGTGCTTTGTCTGGCATTTATAACTGACACATTTTACACAAGGAGATGGAATATTTAGTAATGCTTTTAACATGCAAACGATTTAGATAGATGTGAAACAATAAGTTCTCACTTATGGTTACAACAAGTTGTGACTCAGAATGATTAAAATCTCTGATGGTTTACATACTACAAGCAATTTACAGTAAAGGCAATTACATTTCAGAAAGTATAATGGGATGGCTTGAAAATCAGTGTTCAGATGGTTTTGGTGGGGAAGAACAAAGAGGACAGATAGAGGAATATGGTGAAGAAACGGAAAAACACAGGCTTGTGTTGCACATAGTCTAGAGTTAAATAAGGATTACGTTTACAATTTCTGGTGTATAATTGGCAGTAATGAAAATACCTCACTCCAAGTATGCTGTATTAAGTGAAATGTTTTCTAAGGTTAAAAAAAAAATTTTGAAGGTGGAAGTGCTGAGAGACAGAGAGAGAGAGAGAGAAACAAAGAGAGAAGTGGGGAGGGAGGTACCCTGAGTTCCTGTTATAAGCCATTTAATTATCATGGCCAAGTTGAGAGGCAGATTTTATTATCTTTTTATAACAAAGAGAAATAAGAGACTGCCATTATCCAAAAGGAGAAAGCTATAAATAGATTTTTATTTTAGATTATTTGTTGGTTGGTTGATGAAAACTGAGTTTTAAATTATATAGGTGAATGAGATATAGTAAAAGAAATTTAGTAAGACCATCATTCATTTTCTTTAGTGATGACATTTAAGAACTATGGGAAAATTAACTGAAGTAAAAAATATTGGGATGAAATGATACACATATGCTTTTGGTCTCTATGTTTTAGTTTTTAAATAGTTTTATCAATTGGTATTAGGAATATGTGCATATGGCTCCTTTTCCCTGTATTTCCTTTACTACAGAAATTTATGCTCTGGCCAAAAGTCCGTTCTCACTAATATTCACTAAATATATAGGCAAAATGAATTAAATAGCCACATATAACACTTAGAGAGCCACTGAGAAACTCTCAATCTGAGCAAAACAGCACCTCTAAGCCTTCTGGTGTTCACAATTATTTCAATAGGACTAGGTTACATAGTTTTTATAAATTTCCCTAAATAGGACTGTTTGGAAGAGTTGAAAAAGCATATAAAATAAGTAAATATTTATATTTACTCAAAGCAATCTATAAATTTAAGCTGCTGCTGCTGCTGCTGCTAAGTCACTTCAGTCGTGTCCAACTCTGTGCAACCCCATAGATGGCAGCCTACCAGGCTCTGCCGTCCCTGGGATTCTCCAGACAAGAACACTGGAGTGGGTTGCCATTTCCTTCTCCAATGCATGAAAGTGAAAACTGAAAGTGGAGTCGCTCAGTCGTGTCTGACTCTTCGCCACCCCATGGACTGCAGCCTACCAGGCTCCTCCATCCATGGGATTTTCCAGGCAGAAGTACTGGAATGGGTTGCCATTGCCTTCTCCAATAGATTTAAGCAGTCCCTATCAAATCACCCATTACATTTTTTAACTGAACTAGAACAATCCTAAATTTGTATGAAAACATAAAAGATCCAGAATTACTAGAAAAGTCCTGATGAAAAAGAACAAAGAGCAAAGCAGGAGGCATAAGCCCTCCCCACTGATTTCAAACAATACTACAAAGCTACAGTAATCAAAATGGTGAGGTGTTGGCACAGAAACAAATATGATCAATGGAGCAGAATAGGGAGCCTAGAAATAAACCCACACACCTATGGTCAATTAATCTTCCATAAAGGCAGTCACTTCAGCAAATGATGTCAGGAAAACTGGACAGTCAATGAAGTTAGAACACACCTTCACAACACATTTGCACACAAATAAACTGAAAATGGCTTAAAGACAAATATAAGACATCACATCATCAAACTCCTAAAGAGAAAGTAGGCAAAACAATCTCTGACATATATAACACCAATATGTTCTTAGGTTTGCCTCCCAAGGCAAAATCAGACTTATAAGCTTTTTCATAGCAAAGGAAATCATAAACAAACAAACAAAAAATAGACAACATAAGGATTGAAAGAAAACATTCGCAAACAATGTAACCAACAAAAGCTTAATTTCAAAAGTAACCAAACAGCTCACACAACTCAATAACAATAAAACAATCCAACTGAATAATGGGCTGGAATGAAATAGACATCTCTCCAAAAAAAGACATACAGATGGCCAATAGGCACATGAAAAAAATACTCATTGTTGCTAATTATTAAAGAAATCCAAGTCAAAACTACAATGAGGTACTGCCTGACCCTGGTCATAATGACAATCATTAAAAACTGTACAAATAACAAATGCTGGAGAGGGTGTGGAGAAAAGGGGAACTTTTTGACATTGTTGGTGTAAACATAAACTGGTGTAGCCACTATGGAAAACAGTACAGAGATTCCTCAAAAAACTAAAAAGAGTTGCCATATGATCCAGCAATTCCACTCCTGGGCATATATTGGGAAAAACTATAATTCAAAAAGATATATGCACCCCTATGATCATAGCAGCACTCTTCATGATAGCCAAGACATGGAAACCACCTAAATGTCCATCAATAGATGAATGAATAAAGATGTGGTACATATATACAATGGAATACTACTCAGCTATTAAAAGGAACAAAATAATGTCATTTGCAGCAACATGGATGGACCCAGATTACCATAGTAAGCGAAGTCAGGAAGAGAAAGACAAATACCATATAATAGATTATAATTAGTTAGTTAGTTCAGTCACTTAGTTGTGTCTGACTCTTTGTGACCCCATGAATCGCAGCACACCAGGCCTCCCTGTTCATCACCAACTCCTGGAGTTTACTCAAATCCATGTCCATCGAGTCGGTGATGCCATCCAACCATCTCATCCTCTGTCGTCCCCTTCTCTTCCTGCCCCCAATCCCTCCCAGCATCAGGGTCTTTTCCAATGAGTCAACTCTTCGCATGAGGTGGCCAAAGTGTTGGAGTTTCAGCTTCAGCATCAGTCCCTCCAATGAATACCTAGGACTGATCTCCTTTAGGATGGACTGGTTGGATCTCCCTGCAGTCCAAGGGACTCTCAAGAGTCTTCTCCAACACCACAATTCAAAAGCATCAATTTTTCGGTGCTCAGCTTTCTTCACAGTCCAACTCTCACAACCATACATGACCACTGGAAACACCATAGCCTTCACCAGATGGACATTTGTTGGCAAAGTAATGTCTCTGCTTTTTAATATGCTATCTAGGTTGGTCATCACTTTCCTTCCAAGGAGTAAGCGTCTTTTAATTTCATGGCTGCAATCACCATCTGCAGTGATTTTGGAGCCCAAAAATATAAAGTCTGACACTGTTTGCACTGTCTCCCCTTCTATTTCCCATAAGGTGATGGGACCAGATGCCATGATCTTAGTTTTCTGAATGTTAAGCTTTAAGCCAACTTTTTCACTCTCCTCTTTCACTTTCATTAAGAGACTTTTTAGTTCCTCTTCACTTTTTGCCATAAAGGTGGTGTCATCTGCATCTTTGAGGTTATTGGTATTTCTCCCGGCAATCTTCATTCCAGCTTGTGCTTCTTGCAGCCCAGCGTTTCTCATGATGTATTCTGCATATAAGTTAAATAAGCAGGGTGACAATATACAGCCTTGACGTACTCCTTTTCCTATTTGGAACCAGTCTGTTGTTCCAAGTCCAGTCCTAATTGTTGCTTCCTGACCTGCATACAGGTTTCTCAAGAGGCAGGTCAGGTGGTCTGGTATTCCCATCTCCTTCAGAATTTTCCACAGTTTATTGTGATCCACACAGTCGAAGGCTTTGGCGTAGTCAATAAAGCAGAAATAGATGTTTTTCTGGAACTCTCTTGCTTTTTTGATGATCCAGTGGATATTGGCAATTTGATCTCTGGTTCCTCTGCCTTTTCTAAAACCACCTTGAACATCTGGAAGTTCTCGGTTCACTTATTGCTGAAGCCTGGCTTGGAGAATTTTGAGCATTACTTTACTAGCGTGTGAGATGAGTGCAATTGTGTGGTAATTTGAGCATTCTTTGGGATTGCCTTTCTTAGGGATTGGAATGAACACGGACCTTTTCCAGTCCTGTGGCCACTGCTGAGTTTTCCAAATTTGCTGACATATTGAGTGCAGCACTTCCACAGCATCATCTTTCAAGATTTGAAATAGCTCAACTGGAATTCCATCACATCCACTAGCTTTGTTCATAGTGATACTTTCTAAGGCCCACTTGACTTCACATTCCAGGATGTCTGATTTCAGTTATATGTGGATTCTAAAATATGACATAAATGACTTTATCTTCAAAACAGAAACAGGTTCTCAGATATAGAAAATATACATGTGATTGCTAAGTAGGTGGAGGGAGGGATGGAATGGGAGTTTGGGTTCAGCAGATGTAAACTATTATATATAGAGTAGATAAACAACAAGGTATAGATAGGGAACTTGATTCACTATTCTGTGATAAACCACAATGGAAAAATATTTTAAAATAATTATACATAGATAACTGAATTTATATAACATATATGAAATATACATATATAAAGTCAGACACAACTAAGCGACTGAACAGCATTCGTAAACTATACATATACTGTTGGGTTCCTTTAATGGACCGGAACCTGGTGGTCCGGGATCAACGATTAGAAAGTAAAGGAGAGAAAGAAGCTGATATTCCTTGGTTTACGCAGAAAACCAAGAATGCTTTTGACCCAGAGCTTACACGGCTGCACGTAGGCACCAAGCGCCCTCTCGAGGGGGTGAAGGCACAGTGCGCCTTCTCAAGAGGGTCTTAGAAGCCCGGGCAAGAAAGTGAGCTCAGCGGGCTTCCATGCTGCAAAGAATTAGCCTGAGAGAGAGAAGGAAAGAAAGACACGGCGCCCCCAAGCCCTGATGGAGCAAAGGTGTTTTATTCAACATAGTGTGGGTATATATACTGTCTTACAAGGTAGCTATTTTAAGCGAAGATAAAAAGTCCAGACTTACAAATTATCAAGGAAATATAAGGTGATCCATATCAAAGAGAGAGCGTTGTAAATAATCACTTTTACTGTATGGGTCATAAAAAGGAAGAGGGTCGTAAATAGTTACTTATCACCTTATGGAGAAACTAAAGAAGGAAATGCATGCATTCTTCAGCCCCGGGCGTGCCACTCCTCTAAGTTCCTGAATATTCAGGAATTAACAAGGAACAGAGGATTCCTGACAGATCCAAAACAGCACACAGGAAGCCTCCTGTTAAATGGTTCCTGACAACATATATTATATTTATATATATATACATAAGCTGAACCACTTTGCTGCACAGCAGGATGTAGCTCAACATTGTAAATCAGCTATACTTCAATAGAAAAATAAATATAAAATTATTCTTACTCCATTTCCTGTTAATAAGATGTGACTTCGAACAAATGGTTTAACATTCTCTATTTTTTCATTTTCTTTCTCACAGAATAAAGGGAATAGGACTATTTTAAGTCTAAGGCCTTTCTCAGTGCTATGATATGGAATATATGGTCTTATGTTATTTTAGAAAAAAGTCTAATAGAAAATTATTTTTCCTGTGTACAATTATTACTGACATGTTGAGTGTCATAAGTAACATACAATGAAATGAATGGCATGCTGAATGAAACTTGATAGAATATATCAGTTTCTACAACAGCTATTATACATATCATATTTATCATAACACAGTCTTCCAGGCAATTTGAGAATTTCTTCCCCCTCCAAATTTAATCAAATGGTGAATTTTGAAAAGTAGTTCATTCAATCAGTAAGAAAATGAATATTTAAAGAAAACAATTTTTTAATTATTATGGATAAAAGGGATGGAGAAAACCCAATCACTTGAACAGCTTTATGTGTTAAAAGGAAAAACACAGAAACTACAACAATAACAGTAAAATTTCCATAAAGTTCTAAATCATGTGGCAGAGACAGCTTCAAGTTATTTAATAAAGCTTATTGGTTTACAAATGTGCAGAGTGGGGGGGGGATACATTTAAATATATCAAAAAATAAAAAGAGAAAATAAGTTTGAATCTCTAGATTTTAAGCTAGCTTGATGAATGCTCTCTTAATTGCTTACAGAATATCTTTAAAAATTTTACATGTAACACCATCCTTAGTGCTTCTTGCTTCAAGCTCAAAGGATTTCTATATGATTCCTATTAAAAAGTGAAGTGTGTGCCTGCGTGTTTAGTCGTGTCCTACTCGGCAACACTATGTACTGTAGCCCGCCACGCTCCTCTGTCTACTGGATCCTGCAGGCAAGAATGGTGAAGTGAGCTGCCGGTTGCTCCTCTAGAGGATCTTCCCCACCCAGGGATGGATCCAATGTCTCCTGCTTTGGCAGACAGATTCTTCACTGCTGGGCCACATGGGAAGCCCATAAAGTGAAGTAGTTGTTCACAGTTGGGCATATTTTCTTAGTTCACTTTAGATGACTTATTTAATCTATCACCAAGAGATGCACAACCAACTTCATTCAAAATGGGTTTCAAACTTTCATCTGAAGAGTTGAATCATTACTTTTGCTACTCAGAGGCAGTCATCTCTAAAATGGTAAACTGGTGAATGCTGTGTATCTGAGGCACCACGCTGAAACACATCAACAGAAACAAGCCTTCCAAGTCTGAAAGCGTCCCAGTTCACTGACGGACTCCGTGAACTACAGTCTGAGCGAGGTCAGAGCACCCGTCAGGTTTACGGCAATTCCGCCACTGCGCTTACTCAGTAGAAATGACCGGAAGAGATGGCCAGAGCGTACTTGATTTGAAGCACATGCTGAAGAAAATGAGAGGTTTCACGTAGCTGAGAGTAAATTAGGTCTGTGTCAATCTATCTGTTGGCACAAATCATTCCATGTAGTGGATAATCTACTAACTACCTCAGAAAATGTGAGTTTTCAGGATAGCAGCAGGGATTGAAGTACTATATGACCACAGGTATCACAGAGAGAAACTGAAAAGTAATCTTTCAGAGTACATTGTAATGCTTTTATGGGTAACTCCACAGGAAAGTGGAAAATCTAAATCCACATAAGTGTGCATACATCATAACAATTATGAAGGGGACCTTTTGCTTCATTTTATATTTCCCTCAGACTTATCGATATAATCATATCTTCTCCAAAGTAACAAATATATGCACTTTGTACTGCATACATTTCAAAAAGGTTTATTGGCTTAAGAGCTTTTTCCTTCTGTACTATAATTGTCACAGTTTCAAAAGATTTAAATTAGCAGTGATCACATTGGATTTCATATCTTGCCGAGTGACTTAATCCATACAGCCTCAGACTTGAATCCATAAAACTTGGCTTTTTTATTACCTCCGTTATTTGTAAGCACTGTGAACTTGGGCAAGGAAAGGAAACTCTCAATCTTACTTTTTTTAATCTATAAAATGTGGACACATATATGCATCGTAATAGCTTTGTTGTTTTGGATGAAAAATGTCAAACAAAGAAAATGTCTTTGTAAATAGTCAAATGCAGGATATAAGCATGTATAGAAACGTAGGATATGAGGCTGTAACATCTGTTGCCCAATTTATTTCCAGATTGAAGTAATTTGGCTGTCTAGGAGCTGCCTTTCACTACTCCATAAACATTCCCTTCTATCCAGTCAAGAAAACCAAATTTTTTTAAAAAAAACTATTCTTCAGTCAAAAAGAAGTAAACATGGGGCTTCTCGGTGGCTCAGCAGTAAGAATCTGCCTGCAATGCAGGAGACACACAGGGGTTCGATCTCTGGTCTCGGAAGATCCCACGTGCAGTAGAGCAACTGACCCATGCCCTGCAACAACTGGGCTGGGGGCTGCAACTACTGAGCTCATATGCCGCAGCTATGAAGCCTGCACACCCTAGAGCCCGTGATCCACATCAAGAGAAGCCACTGCAATGAGAAGCCCATGTAACACAATGAAGAGTACAAAGATCTAGCAGAGCCAAAGGTAAATAAATAAAATTATTTTAAAAAAATAGGTAAATGCTCCTTGCCCAAACCTTTAAACTCCCAAATAAATTTATAGAAGAAATATTTGTATTATCAGCAGCAGTTTCCTCATCAATAACTCCAATAATAAAGAAAGCAGTTTATAATTTTGGATGCCTCTGAAATCAATTTTAATTTGGCCAGTCAAATTATTTAATTTGGTCAATCAAAAAGATATGTATTTTTACAAGATTCTCTTTTTTCTAACATCTAAAGTTACTTAATGGAAGAACAACAAACAAAACAGGATATTATGCTCTGTTTTACTTAAAATTAATTTATGAGAAAATATAATAGAGATACTCCTCCCTAAGTTATTGCATGGATATTTGTTATTTCTTACCTTTAAAGAAAAAGGACAAGTAAGGTATTAGTATAAATAGAAAATTTCTCCTTTAAGATATACTGATGTAGCCCATAAGATCTCTGAGGACAGAGGCTATAAGCTTTTACTTCTTTATGACATCCTCAGAGGTGAAATATTTCCTGGCTTGCAGTAGAATTAATGAATGAAATAATGCTAGATACAATGAAGCAAACACAAAAAGCAAAGTGAGCAACTTAATGTAGTTTGATATTCTTATGATTTTGCATTATAAGACATGACAGTGATGACCTGGCAAGAACCATGAATTTGTCCTCATATCTTGACCTCTTATCTACACATTGTCTACCTCTTATTGTATTAAAATATTAGAGTCTTGTTTCGGTGCGTCTAAAAAACTGATGCAACCATAAACCTCATTCTTCATCCAGATTCCCTACTGGTACATTTTATGGCAGCATAAATTTTTCTAACTATGGCCATCATGATAAAACTGTCTGGGTCAATTATAGCAATTATGTGCCCTTTAACATTTCCAGGCATTTCAGTTTCAGTGATCATCTGATCAATGTGTGTCTCCACACTAAACTCTATGCTTCATGAGGGTAACACAACTTTACTCACAGTTTTATTCTTGGCATCTTTAGAGAATTGGAGAGTATGAGACCATCAATAAATATCTTATCTATGACTCAATGATCAACTTTAAGAATAAATAAATGTAGTTAACTTATTACAAAGTGTTAGGAGAGCTTTCCAACAAATAGAAAAATTAAAAAAAAAAAAGTGATCTCCCTTTCAACAGGAATAAAACAGTAGGTGCACTTGTTTTGAAACAAACTAAGGAACAAATATTGTCTAGCCCAGCAAACAACAGTTCCAGGGGTATTCAAGTGCTACATTCCTATAGTAAAACATATGCTACAAATCAGCATAGTTTGTTGAGGAAAAAAACTGGTTACAAAATAGCAGCTGAAAGGCAGCTCTGTGTTGCTACATTTGCCCTGACAGAAGGTGTTGAAGTATTTACTTGGGTCTGCTGTTTCAAGCAGTCTGTCCTTGGCCTCAGAAAGAAAGGGTGCTTAAAAAAGAGAAGTGTAAGTTAATTATCTTTAAATGTGTCTGCCACTATCATTACCAGTCCTAGTAATAATATTTCTCTTGTTCTTGGTAGATGAGGGTTTTTTTTTTCTCTCTTTTTTACATTAAAGGACAATAACATTTACCTGTGGTTTGCAACTGAATGCTTAAGGTTGATTTTTTTTTTCTTTAACTGAAAACAATGAATTTTTTTCTACAGTGCATCAATATCTACTACTCTGAAACTATCTACACTGAAGGCACGAGAAAGTCACGGTGAGCTCTGAATGATGGCCACCTGCAAAGAAATGATAAGACTGAGCCTTTCTCTCTTTTCTTGGCAGGATCCCTTTGCTGTGTTCTGACTTATGCCAGGTAATTGGAGTCAGTCAACTAGACAACCAGCTAATTTCTATTTTCTCCCTCTTCTGAATGTATCAATAATAGCCTCACATTCTTCACAAAGAAATGTAACAATGTGTCTGTCATTTTAATGATTCACCAACTGATGTACAAAAACATTACAAGAGAAAGCTGGAATTAATTTCAGAGTGATACAGGTTCATATATCCATCCTAATTTATACTTTCCTAAGATCATTTTGGAGTTAGTTAATTATTTTGAATGGAGAGATGGCAAACAATTTGTTGCCATCACGGAGCTTAATTTGAGTGGGTGTTAGTCACTCAGTCATGTCTGACTCTTTGCAATCCCATGGACTGTAGTCCGCCAGGCTCCTTTGTCCATGGAATCTCCAGGCAAGAATATTAGAGTGGGCTGCCATTCCCTTCTCCAGGGGATTTTCCCAACCCAGGGACTAAACCCAGGTCTACTGCATTACAAGCAGATTCATTACCATCTGAGCTACTAGGGATCTTCAAATTTGAGTGGGTAGATATGAAAAAAAAAGAAGCAGTCAGAAAGTAAACAAGATCATTTCTAACTAGGTTACAATCTGTAAAAGAAATAATTGTGACATGATAATGTTTAACTAAGGAATGGGGAGTTGCTACCTAAAATAAAGGATTAAATTTAGTGAACGTTTGGTAGAACAGAACAGAAGGGAAGCTAAGAGAGCTGACGGTAGACTGCGAGGAAGGGAGAATTAAAGGGCATAGTGATGAAGATGTGGGCAAGAGCTAGACCAAATGGAAACTTAAACAACCAGTGGATGTTAAACTTCAAAAGCGTATAAGTGGGGTAAGGCTATGATACAGACTACAATCTGTGATTGCTATGTGGGGAAATAATTTTAGGTGAACAAGACTGAAAGTAGGAGACAAGAGGCTACTGTGTTAAAACAGCCTGGTGATGACAAGGATGAAAGTTAGAGAAATAGGAGTGAAAATGGAGAAGTTGAGAAGCATTGTAAGGTGGTACCAACAGGGTAAACTGGGTGATGAGGGCAGCAGGAACCAAAGTGTTTAGTAATGAACTATGGGGAGTGTTGGAGAAGGCAATGGCACCCCACTCCAGTACTCTTGCCTGGAAAATCCCCTGGACGGAGGAGCCTGGTGAGCTGCCATCTATGGGGTCGCATAGAGTTGGACATGACTGACGAGACTTAGCAGCAGCTTTGGGTGTGTAGTACTGCTATTTATTGAGAAGAAAATAACTGTGGAAGGAGAAATTTTTGATCAAAATTTAAGAGTTGAAAATACTGTTTACTATGATTATTTACCCTAAGGTATTTATTTTTTATTTAAATATACCAGCAGAATGAGGGCAGTGCCAAAGATAAAATTTTTAAAAAGTTTCGGTGTACTTTCTACTCAACTGGTTGAGATCACCCTGGGAGAAGGGCTGGATTGAGAAGAAGAAACAAGGATTAAAATTTGAGATTTAAAATTTTTGTTTCAAAACAATTTTAAACTTATGAAATATAGCAAATGAGGTATAATGTACAAGGTATAATTCCTTCTTCCATGATCTTACTCACTTTATTCTGCCTTTATTATTTCCTTTTTACCTTAAGAACTTATTTTGACATTTTTGCAAAGGCGGGTGTACTGGCAAAAAATTATCCAAATATTTATTTCTGAGAAACATTATGAGAAGAAGAAATATTATTTCTTCTTCATTTTTTTTTTAGGATAATTTCACTGGGTACAGAATTTTCTAGTTGGTAGTTTTTTCTCCCAACACTTTATTTTGCTTTTCTCTCTTCTTGCTTCCATGGTTTCTGAGAAGTTGGATATAATTTTATCTTTTTCCCTCTATAGATAAGGTGCTTTATTTTCCTCTGGCTTCTTTCAGAATATTTTTTCTTTGATTTTTATATTTTATATTATACTTTATCTTTGATTTTTCTGTAGTTTTAAAGTGATATACCTAGGCGTGGAGCTCTTTTTTGGGAGGGGGCTTATATTTTGAGTTAACTGTATATGTTATTTGGTGTCTGACATGAATTTGGGTAAGTTCTCAGTCATTATTGTTTCAAATATTTCTTCTGTTCCTTTTTTATCTCTTCTCTCTCTTCTTTTTCTTCTGCAATTCCCATTACATGTCTGTTATATCTTTAGTAGTTGTCCCACAGTCCTTGAATATTGTTTTTCTTTTTTCAGCCTGTTTCTTTACATTTTGTTTTTCCAGGTTTCTATCAATTATATTCTCTGGCTCAAAGATCCTTTCCTCAACCACTTCCAGTCCACTGATAAGCACATTCAAGACATTCATTTCTGTTGCAACAGTTTGGAAATCTAGCATTTCTTTGTAGTTCTTAGAATGTCCATCTGTCTGCTTATATCGCCTGTCTGTTCTTGAATTCTATCACTGTACCCTTTAGCATCCTTAGCATTTAGAGATGAAGTATTCAATCACAGCTTTAGTATTTTAATCACAGCTGTTTTATATTCTTGGTAAATAATACTTCCAACATCCCTGCAGTTTCTGGTCTAATTTTTATTCTTTCTATCCAAATTGTGTTTTTGCTATTTGGTAGGCAATTTTTTTTTTTTTTTTTTTTTTTTTTGGTGACAGGACAACATAATGTATTGAGTAAAGGAACTGATGTAAACGGGTCTTGCTATAGACAGGCCTTGGTGGTGTAGTAGTGAGTTATGGGGGAAAGGGAAATGTTCCGTCATCTTTAATTAGGTGTTGCTCTTAGTAGGCTTGTGCCTCTGGACTGAATTTCATGAGAATTTCTCTCTCTTTTTTTCTCCTCTTTCCTTTAGGTGGGGCAGGATGGCTAGACTGGTCCTGAAGTTGGTTATTTCCCTTTCCCAGGTCTGTTAGGTTTGAAAATACTCCATCCATTTCAGACTCAAATTAACTTTTTATAAGACAGGTCTTGCTAAGAGCAGGACAAAAAAAAAAAGAAGAGGGCACTCATGTATTTCAAAATGTTTACCTGTTTTCCCACCCCCTACCAGAAGCCTGAGGGTATTTTGTTTGTTTGTTTGTTTTCTGTGATACTGTGGGAGTGTGGTTGAGATTCTGGAGATAAATGTTACAATACTGTGAGGTCCCCATCCCCATGACTCAGCCTCCCTGTAGGATTTGCTGTCCAAGTTGTTCACACTGGACCTCCGGCCCTTCATCAAGTCGAGTTCAGGGTTTACTCTCCTCACACAAGGCTTATTCTCCTGGTGGTTTCTGCTCATGAATCTCTGTTCAAATAAACTGGGGCTCCCTGTATTCACTCCTCAGTTTCTCCAAATTGCCTGTCTCTGCAACCTTGGGGGCAGTGGTTTTCCTTGTAATCTCACTGTCTCAAAGAGCCAACAAGCTGTTCAGATTTTCACTTGTAGTGATTTTCTGGTGACTTCTGAGTTCCTTACATGTGTATCCTGGTGGTTATTACTATTTTCTAAGACAATTTTCACTTTTTCTGGGACGGGGATATACAAATGGCAGAACTTGCTGGTGCAGACTCATTTACACTATCCTGAAGTGAGGATGTCTATATTCCTCAAGGTGAAAAGAGATAATTTCTTATCACACTATGAAATGCAATACTAATAGAGCTGATAATAGATTATAACGAAACTGTCTGCCCATAGAATGCAGCATTGGCACTAGTACATTAATTCACTTTCATTAAAAGACAAATTCACATTAGCCTGGTAAATTTTGTCAATATTCTATACTTATTTCTAATTTTCAGATATTATTATATGTATTAAAGTGATCATTCCACTCAAAAGGTAGCAAATCCTACCTTGAAAGTGTTACCCATACATTTAAATTTGTTCTGGGAGGGGGGATCGAAATGGGAAACACATGTAAATCCATGGCTGATTCATGTCAATGTATGGCAAAAAACAATATAATATTGTAAAGTAATTAGCCTCCAACTAATAAAAATAAATGAAAAAAATAAATAAATAAATTTGTTCTGTTGATTCCCTACCCATAATTCTGAGCAATTATGTAATTCTGCTAGCCATAATTATACACACATGTCATTTTCACTTTTTTCAACAAGTATTTCATACTAGGGTTATATAGGAAATCAGTCTGTATGTATCTGTATATCCATCTTGGTTTGAACACCAACTTTATTGCTTTATTGCTAAAGAGTATATATATATTATATATATATATATATATATATATATATATATCTTTGGGTAATTTGTTTAACTTCTATAAACTTTAATTCCACCATCTTTATAATGGCAACTATAATAACAACATGTACTTCGTTGGTTATTATGATGTTCAGTGAGGTAATGCAATTAAAATATTAAAGTGTTTAGCAATGTTCCTGTCACATAGGAAGGACTTGATAAAATAATTGCATTTAAAAACATAAACAATAAAATGTCATTAATAAATGCACATATATTTTATCACAATATGCCACTAAAGACATTTTTTTTTAATTTCTTACTCAAGGAAATAGGAAATTATAATCACTTATTCAAGTGGTTGAAATAGTAAACATATTTATATTTTAACATCACTTTGAGATATTTGAGAATTGATGATACTGAGAATATCAATTAGGCCAGTGGGAAACAGAAGTACACAAACATAGAAGAGCAATGATTGAAATAAAAAAAAAAAGAAGAAGAGGCGTATCGATGTAATGGGGATAAAGTTGGTTTTCTCCAAAAGCAAGATTTGTGTTTAAAGTGAGGCTGCTTGGTATTCTTTGTAGTACATAGCATGCACCTCTTAGTTTAAAAAAAATTGAGAGAATTTTGTATTACTATACAGTGTCAGAAGATAAATTTGTCATTACCCAGCATATTTCTGTATCCTATATAGCTTCAATGCCATTAATTGAAATCTCCCCCAAATTAATTGAAAGTATTATTTGCTTAGTCCTGTTGGACTCTTTTCAACCCCATGGACTATAGACCTGCAAGCTCCTCTGTTCATGGGATTGTCCAGGCAGGAATACTGGAGTGGATTGCCATGCCCTCCTCCAGAGGATCTTCCCAACCCAGGTCTCCCACATTGCAGGCCAACTTTTAACCATCTGAGCTATCAGGAAATTCCCAAAGTACTTGAAATGCCTCTCTAAATCTTAGTGGTTGCTCTCAATAAATTTTAGAAATGCTTAAGTTAAAATTACTCTTTTCCTAGGGCTTAATGTGAAAGCTGGGGCTTCCCAGGTGGTGCTGGTGGTAAAGAATCTGCCTGCCAATACAGGAAACTTGACATGTGGGTTCAATCCCTGAGTCAGGGAAATCCTGGGAGGAGGGCATGGCAACCCCTTTCAGTATTCTTACTGGAGAATCCCACGGGCAGAGGAGCTTGGCAGGGTACAGTCCATGGGGTCTTAAAGAGTTAGATATGACTGAAGTGACTTAGTATGCATGCATGCAAGAAGAAATTTAGGAAGAGTTTATTATCAAACATTAGACAAAATCCATTTTATGTCAGATGTCATGAAGAACTTTCCCACCATAAACACTACACAGCAGAGCATCTGTTATAGAAGTTATTCAAATAGAAACTAAAAGATAAGTTGTTAGAGGTGTTATTAAAATAATTCATCTTCCATACAATAAAGATGCATTTTAAATTGTTAAAGAACTAAATAATAACTAACAGGCTATTAGTCTAATATTTACTCATTCAAATGTATCAACATAACATGATTTTGTCTAAAAATGTTGCCAGAACAATTTTTTATACACTGTTTTTAATCTATTAAAAAAGCTCTGAAATCTAAATAAGTAAATTAAAAATTCAGTGGAGACAATTAAAGAGAAAGCTTAAAAAGAAAGAAAAGAAAGAGAACTATTGATCATATGGTTCGGACAGTTGCTATGCTAAGTTGTTTTTTTTTTTTTTCTCAATCCTCAAAATATGTCTATCAGGTAGGAAAAATTATTCAGATTGGTTTTGCAACACAAGTTGTAAATGGCAGAGCCAAGGTTTAAATTCAGAAATTCAGTTATCTCTGATTCCACAACCTATGCAAAAAAATATAAATGATGGGTAAAGGTGGGATTATTATTTTTTCTATATGTTATGTACAGGTAGACATGTGTACATGGTATTAGAATAATAAAAAGAAAAAGTGACTTTTGAGAGATCAAAAATATATTACAAATACTAAATTCCACTATCAATGTCATAGGACCATGTGTATATTAGCTTTAAATCACTTTACAAATTTGTTTTGATTGACAGAGCCTATAGACATTACACAGGGGCCACATTAAAAGTGTAATTATCTTAATGTGACTTTTTCAATCTCAGTGTGATTTATGCATGAAAATATCCAACCCCAGTAACCTTTTCTTTTCTACATTCATACATATGTATGTCTTGAAAAATAAGGCATCAGATATGTAATCATTATGGTAGTTTAGCTGCTAAGTCATGTCCTACTCTTGTGACCCTATGGATTGTAGCCCACCAGGTTCCTCTGTCCATGGGATTTTACAGGAAAGAATAATGAAGTGGGTTGCCATTTCCTTCTCCAGGATTCCTGCACTGCAGGCAGATTCTTTACTGACTGAGCTATGAGAGAAACTCATAGAAAAATAAGGAAGAGGGTAAAACATTCAGGTCAGGAGACAGAAGATTAAATTATGTTTAAGATAATAGGTTTTTGAATCAGACATACCTGTCCGTTACTCACAGTTCTGCTGAGATTAAGTGTGATCCACTGAATTGATTTTCCTGTCTTGTTTACTCATCTGTATAATACAGTAGTATTATTGGCACTTTAAGTTTGTTATGAGGATTAAATGAATAAAAAGAACACAACACAGTGACAAATAAATTAGCAAATACACAGAACCTATTTTTTGGATGTTTGACAGCTGACAGCTTTTATGCTTCATCCCTCCTTCATCCCCTTCTGCTTATTGCCTGGCTCAGTATATAAGAAAGCAGGATGCTCCCCATTTGGGCTCTAGCCTAAGTTCTAGAGAACACCATCTCTTGCTCAGACACAAAATCTTGCCCCCCAGTCCTACACTCTAACCACAAGCCAGTCTCTCTTCTTTCTCAAGTCGTTTCAGGACAGCTTGGGAAGTATGCCAGATATCCTTGGAAACTTCCTTGTATAGCTAATAAATCATTCATACCCAGTTGTGTGTGTGGAAAATTCTGAAAGAGATGGGAATACCAGACCACCTGACCTGCCTCTTGAGAAACCTGTATGCAGGTCAGGAAGCAACAGTTAGAACTGGACATGGAACAACAGACTTGTTCCAAATAGGAAAAGGAGTACGTCAAAGCTATATATTGTCACCCTGTTTATTTAACTTCTATGCAGAGTACCTCATGAAAAATGCTGGGCTGGAGGAAGCACAGCTGGAATCAACATTGCTGGGAGAAATATCAGTACCTCAGATGTGCAGATGACACCACCCTTAGCGGTAGAAAGTAAAGAATTAAAGAGCCTCTTGATGAAAGTGAAAGAGGAAAGTGAAAAAGTTGGCTTCAAGTTCAACATTCAGAAAACTAAGATCATGACATCTGGTCCCATCACTTCATGGCAAATAGATGGGGAAACAGTGGCTGACTTTATTTTTCTGGGTTCCAAAATCACTGCAGATGGTGACTGCAGCCATGAAATTAAAAGACGCTTACTCCTTGGAAGGAAAGTTATGACCAACCTAGACAGCATATTAAAAAGCAGAGACATTACTTTGTCTACAAAGGTCTGTCTAGTCAAGGCTATGGTTTTTCCAGTGGTCATGTATGGATGTGAGAGTTGGACTATAAAGAAAGCTGAGCACCGAAGAATTGATGCTTTTGAACTGTGGTGTTGGAGAAGACTCTTGAGAGTCCCTTGGACTGCAAGGAGATCCAACCAGTCCATCCTAAAGGAGATCAGTCCTGGGTGTTCATTGGAAAGACTGATGTTGAAGCTGAAACTCCAATACTTTGGCCAGCTGATGGGAAAAACCTGACTCACTGGAAAAGACCCTGATGCTGGGAAAGATTGAAGGCATGAGGAGAAGTGGGCGACAGAGGATGAGATGGCTGCATGGCATCACCAACTCAATGGATGTGAGTTTGGGTAGACTCCGGGAGTTGGTGACGGACAGAGAGGCCTGGTGTGCTGCGGTTCATGGGGTCGCAAAGAGTCAGACACGACTGAGCGACTGAACTGAACTGATTGTGTGTGTGGCTCCATCAGCCTCAAACTTCAAATTAAATTTTGGGTGGAGGTCTCTCACAACTCTGCAGAATGATAAAAACACAGGTGTACATTTATATATATTTCTACTAAATTTCAGTTATATCTCCTCCATTTGTTTATTCATACACTCCACGAATCTTGTGGAGAATCTACTCTTTGTAGACACTGAGCTAACACTTTGTTTGCCATGGTTGAGAAGGTAAAAAAGAAGAAGTACATTCTTTGTCCTCAAGGGATGCACAGGTTAGTAAGTAGATAAAATAAATCCCAAAATTACAGAAAAGTATTTAATTAGAGACTGTGAGATGAACTAGCAAAAATATAAGATGTTGGAGGGAGGGATAAATTAGGAGTATGGGGTTAACAGATAAAGTATACTATATATAAAATAGGCAAACAACAAAAATTTGTTGTATAACACAGAGAACTATATTCAGTATCTTTCAATAACCTAGAGTGAAAGATAATCTGATATATATATATATGTATATGTATATATATGTATATATATATATATATATATAAAATGTATAAATATATATAACTAATCACATTGCTGTACATGTGAAACTAATACAATATTGTAAATTAACTTACTTCAACAAAAAGGATATATATGTACATGTATAAATATATGATATTACTAAGTTTTATTATTAAAGGTAATTTGCTGGTCTAAGGATGTCAAAGAGTAATTTTCTTGGCAAGGAAACATTTAATTTAAGATATGAATGATTAGTATTAATGATTAGTTTCACAAGGTCTGTGGATCTATGGTTAGTGACAGGAGAAGGAGAAAATTCATTTACAAAAGAAAGGGAAGCATAAATTAAGTTCTGGATGGGGGCTGAGGTGGGTAAGACAATTAACTTTAAGATTTCATAAATAGACTCTTAAAAATCTAGTGTGGTTTTGAGGTAGTGTGCAGATGTACAACCATCACAAAGAAAACAGGAATACAAGAGACACATGTGTCTGATCAGGAGGGTCCTCTCAATAAACACATACCTAATAACTTATTCTAAAAGTGCGCATATTTAGGAAGACATGAAATTGGCAATGAAATATCATGTGGCCACACACCTTGAAGACAAATATATAAGGTTCAAGTTAGTTTTGATTTATTAGTTTGTTTTCCTTTTTCTTTTTCTCAAATTTTCTTTTCAGGAATGCTCAAAAAAATATATTTTAGAGAAGCTGCTCTGATTGCTTTGCATTCCTTATCATGAAAAATTATCCTTCTCCAAGAAAAAGAAGTAATTTTTTAAACTTCCAATTTAATTAAGATTTGAAAATTTATGTTTTTATGGAAGTGACATATTGAGGAAGAAATAAATAATGAATTCCAAAAGCAGTGGGAAAAAAGGAAATGAAAGCTGATGTGATATACATGTCTGCTCCACTTGAGAGTAATTCCAATTCAGATCAAAATAAAACTAAGGAGCCACTTCATCTCCTTAAGCTTCATCTAACACCAACTAGAAGACAAGATATACCAGAGAGTGTGCACAGCAAGAGTGTGGTCAAGTTCTCATCACTCCCAGGAATATCATCCAATATTCCCACTTGATAATTTGGAATTACATGGACATGAAACTAGAAACTGAATGGCCTCAGCTACTTTATATGCTGAGAAGGTAGATAGACAATAGGAAAGCAGACAGATAGCAAATGATCAAGGGGTAGGCAGCCTCTAAAATGCCTTTTCATGCCATTGTGTAACCTCCCCCTTGCATGTGAAAACTGACTCACTTGAAGGAATAGATTATAAGAAAAAATCATAATAAAAAAATGAACTTCTTTTATCCTCTTTCTCTTTTGCTCTTACTTGCTGTGATTGAATCCACTTTCCAGGTTTAGCTTCTGAAAAGAGTAAAGAATCAAATTCTTCCAACAATAATATGTTTCATTTGGAAAGCAAATTTTCCCTTACTTGAATCTTGAAATACGTACATTCACAGTCAACACTCAAACTGCATACTTATGGAAGATAGCAAGCCTAAAGATTAAGCTGAGCATTACCTAAATTCCTGACCCACAGAAACTGAGATTGTAAAAATGTTTATTGTTTTAAGACACTAGATTGTGGGGTACTATATTGCATGACTTCCCTGGTGGCTTAGACAGTAAAGCATCTGCCTGCAACATGAGAGACCTGGGTTTGATCCCTGGGTCAGGAAGATCCCCTGGAGAAGGAAATGGCAACCCACTCCAGTATTCTTGCCTGGAAAATCCCATGGACCAAGAAGCCTGGTAGGCTATAGTCCTTGGGGTCGCAAAAAGTTGGACATGACTGAGTGAGTTCACTTTCCTTATTTTCATATTACATGGTAATAGAGAAAGCAAGAGAATTTCAAGAAAACATCTACTTCTGCTTCATTGACTACACTAAAGCCTTTGACTATTTGGATATGAACAAAATGTTAAAAATTCTTAAAGAGATGGGAATACCAGACCACCTTACCTATCTCCTAAGAAACCTGTATGTAAGACGAGAAGCCACAATTAGAACCAGATATGAAACTACAAACTGGTTCAAAATTGGGAAAGGAGTATGACAAGGCTCTATACCATCACCCTGCGTATGTAACTTTTATGCAGAATACATCATAAGAAATGCCAGGCTGGATGAATCACCAGTTGGAATCAAGATTGCCAGGAAAAGTATCAACAACCTCAGATATGCAGATGATACACTCTGATGGCAGAAATTAAAGAAAAACCAAAGAGTATCCTGATGAAGGTAGAAGAGGAGAGTGAAAAGGCTGGCTAAAAACTCAACAGTCAAAAAACTAACATCATGGCATCCAGTTCCACCATTCATGACAAATAGAAGAGGGAAAAGTGGAAGCAGTGACAGATTTTATTTTCCTGTGCTCCAAAATTACTTCAGACTGTGACTGCAGTCATGAAATTAAAAGACATTTGCTCCTTGAAAGGGAAGCTATGACAAACCTAAACAGCCTGTTAAAAAGCAGAGACGTCACTTGCTGACAAAAGTCTGTATAGTCAAAGCTGTGGTTTCTCCAATAGTCATGTACAGTTGTGAGAAGTGAACCATAAAGAAGGCTGAGCACCAAAGAATTGATGCTTTTGAACTGTGGTGCTTGAGAAGACTCTCTAGAGTCCCTTGGACAGCAAGGAGATCAAACCAATCAATCCAAACAGAAATCAACCCTGAATACTGATTGGAAGGACTGATGCTGGCGCTGAAGCTCCTACGGCCACCTGATGCAGAGAACTGACTCATTGGAAAAGATCCTGACGCTGGGAAACATTGAGGGCAGGAGAAGGGGGTGCCAGAAGATGAGATGGTTGGATGGAATCACTGCCTCCATGGACATGAGTTTGAGCAAACTCTGGGAGATAGTGAAGGACAGGGAAGCCTGCTTGCTGCAGTCTCTGGGTGGGGGGCGAAAAGTTGGACATGACTTAATGACTAAACAACAGACAGCATATTAAAAAGCAGAGACACTACTTTGCCTATACAGGTCCACATAGTCAAAGCATGATTTTTGCAGTAGTCATGTACAGATGTGAGAATTGGACAAT